>NC_057403.1:1731973-2031973 GCF_019320065.1 Cervus canadensis | reverse complement strand
TTTCTGCACTCAAGCTCTAGGAGATAATCGTGTCTCTTATATGCTGCCACAGAGGAATTCTGGCTTTTGACTGAATTTAGCTTTTAATTGGTTATTCGGCTGTTAACTTCTTACACACTTCTACTGTATTTCTTGAATACATTGATAACTCCTAGCAAGAGGCATTTAATACCATAATGCTTGTCATTAGAAAATTCCTAGAGCCTCTCAAATGTTTAAGGTATCATACCTGCCCAAGTATTTTCTTCCACAGTATCCCACCCTAAATCACTATAGGTGAAAGTTAGCACGTGTGCATCTCTAGAACATGCGAGATGATATCAGGACACTGTCAGAGATGCAATTGATATCACTAGCTGGACAGCATAAACTCTTGTTCCAAACCCCCATTCTAAATATGTAACTCTTCCAACTCAACAATTAAAAGATAAACTTTCCAATTTAAGATGGGTAAAGGACTACACATGAGTACATGAAAAGATGCTCAACATCATTAGTTATTCAGATTATGCAAATCAGAACCACAATGAGATACTACTTTACAGCTGCTAGGTATATTCAAAATATTCAAACATACAGGAAACAACAAATGTCAGGGAGAACGTGAAGAAACTGGAAATTGGTGGTAAAATGATGCAGCCATAATGAAGGACAGTTTGGCTTTTCCTCAACAAGTTAAAAATAGAATTGCCATATGACTGAGTAATTCTATACCTAGGTATATGCCCAAAAGAATTGAAAATGAGAACTAAAAAACTTGCATACAAATGTTCATAGCAGCACCATCTATAATAGCAGCACCATCTATAATAGCGGAAAGAAAGAAACAATCCCAATGTCTATCAATGGACTAATGGATAACAAAATGTGATATACTCATACAACAGAATATTATTTAACCCTAAAAAGGGACAAACTATTGATACATGCTACAATGCAGAATGAATCTTGAAAATATGTGCTAAATCAAAGAAACCAGACATAAAAGGCTGGACCTATGTTTCAGTTTTACACTAAAATCCAGAATAGGTAAGTGTATAGAGACAGAAAATAGAGTAGCAGTAGCTTAAGGCAAATGGGAACAAGGAATGAGGAGCTCTTCATTAGTGAGCGCAGCATTTCCACTCAGAGTGATGAAAATTTTCTGAACCTACAGAGTGGTGAGGAGGTTCTTAATACCACTGCGGGGGTAGTTAATACCACTGACTTGTATACTTTAAAAGGTCAAAGTGTTAAGTTTTATTTCATGTTTATTTAGCTACAGTAAAATACATTATTCTATTTTAGATTTTTCTTTATGCGATCATATTTTTATGTCATATTCCTTACAAAACAGACTTCAAGCCACAGATATAACTTCAGCAACCTTCTTAGAGAGACTTCTGGGGTACAACTATGAGGAGGTTAGATGAGTAACACTGGACAGAGGAAGTTGAACTGTGATGCAATTACAAAGGAAGCCTCAGGAAATCCTACCAGTAGCTCTGCTATGGGATATCTCTAATATTTCAGAATTAAAGGGTAGGGCCAGATCTTTGTACTTGGATTCCTACCTGATGTAGGTACCCTTCTGAGAGAGGGGACCTAGCATTGGGTGAAACCACACACTTTGGCCAAAGACAATTTCTTAGGGAAAGACTCAGCTGTGTAGCATTAGTGTCTAAAATTATTTGTAGCTGTGGAATACATGCCTCAGCCTTAAAGAGCAGAGTCTGACTGGTGCATCACAGTTGCAGCATACAAGACAGAAATGCTTAGCATCCCAATATCCTATCCTAAGACACTGGCATCAAACAGATAGGAGCACAGACTTCCATACTGACAACTATCCCAGTGATCTTTCTGTTAGAATCCACCACTCCCTAGAATATATGGGTAATGAAAATAAATACCTCTCCAATCTTTATTGCCCTTTCAATAAATTTTGCTTTACAGTTGTATGCCTATCCTAGATGGTTATACTTAGATGGCCTGCACATCAGGATAGCTCTGACTGCAAATCAGCTTCCCCAAGGTCTCCACAACTTCTCATCAAAATCTTTATGTACCCATCATTCAATTAAATTGTTGACTGAATTTAAATAAATAATTTATTTACTCCAACAAGATCCCTTGAATACCTGTATTTATTTTCTTAGCCTTTTTATGCTCTTCCCAGATTCATGCCACTTTTTTCATACAGAAGTTGGTGTCTGTGGTCCTCCTGGGCTACTGGAGCCACCATGTAAAGAGCTAGAGTGGTTTGGAATATAAGTCTCCTTGGGATCCTCTGAGTGTGGGTGTTGGAACAGGAAGATGTCAGCACTCTTGGCTTTGTTCAGTACAAAATGAGGCACAAATTAATCTACAGAGTAAACTAAAATTACTTTCTGTGGAATTCTTAGTAGAGGAGGTGAACAGATCAGGAAATGGGAGAGAATCAGCCAAATGCATGATCACAGGTACTCTCTCTAGAAGCTCTTCCTTAATAAAACTTCACGTGGACTGCATCTGGGGCTCTCTAGCTAAAAACTTACCCTAAGGCCTATCTGTGGATAACTGCATTATATCTACAACTAATAACTGCCACACCTTTTTTTGTAAATTGTATTACTGGAGTATAACTGCTTTACAAGGTCATGTTAGTTTCTCCTGTATAACAGAGTGAATCAGCTATATGTATACATTCCCCTCTCTCTTGAGCCTCCCTCCAGCCCCCCATCCCACCCCTCCAGGTCATCACATGACCTCGGTCACCTCCATTACCCCTCTAGGTCCATCCACATCACATTCTAACAGAAATATGTCCCTAGGCAAGGGAACACCACACTGAAGGTTTTAACAGCAGTCTTCAATCTAATTAAGCTCCCTGCATTTCAATCTAAGCCCCTTGCAATTTGGTTAAAAGTAGCTTAATGATTAATTAACTACATAACAATAGATGGTTTTCTCATTTCTTTACAAACACAAAAAGCCTTGATATGGCTTTATATTGATTACCCAAAAAACTTACTAAAGAAAAAGATTTGGGGGGTTGGAAAAATTCCTATTTTTCACTGTCAGTGACTTCCTGTTCAAAAGAGCAACAGGGTTTATTTCTTCAACTGCTCTAATCAGGACGCTGTTGACCTCTCCCCCAATGTTCTCAAGAACACCTTCACACCAGTGTCCTGAAAGCAAGGTCCCCAGAGACGCTGGCCAGAGGGAAACTACAATGAGTGTAAGAGCCTTCCTAACACACAGCTGTGGCCTTGATCAGCTTCCAGAAATAAGAGTGAAGGAGACCGGGTGGAGCATCATCAGTTTATTTTGCTGAAGCCCAAACAGTAGTAATTCAACTTCTGTCTGTGTAAGGAAAACAAATAGAGACAATGGCATTTTCACTCTCCTAAGCAGTTTATCTAGATCAATACGGGAAAGATTGCTGCTTCGCTGTGGCAGATCTGAGCCTTAATTAAGGATTTTCCTCTCTAAGGTTGACATGCCAGCCACCTTCATGAGTATTAGAAGTATTGAGTTTCTCCTTCAAAAATTCAGAGTTAAGACAATATCAGCATGGCAAACACAACTGAGGATGATTTTTTTTAGAAAAATCCATAAGCTAGTTTTTATATTTTTTCTAAGGTAGATTTAAGAGCTGAGTAAAATATCCTCATGGTTTTCTTTTGCTTTATGAATGAAGTCTCAATAGCATAATGCAGTAAAGAAAGTCTTTTTTCCCCCCTCTTTTTTTTAAAGAAAGTCCCTTTTAATCTTATTTTTCCTTTATTACTTTGCCCATGCTTAAAAACTATATATGCTAGGATTAAGCTATGTCAAGCAACTACTTTTCCACAACACAGCAAGTTTTTCTCAGTTTGTGTCTTGGCCACACTGGTCCTTCTGCCTATGGTACATTTCCGTGCTTCTTTAACTCAGCTTTCTAACCCACCTCAAGTGTTACCTCCTCCAGAGCCTTTGTTCATTTCGGTCTCTTTCCAAGATCACTATGGTCACTGTCTTTTTTTATTTGTTACACACACACACACACAAAAATCATCAGCAGTATAGTATGAAATGCTTCATCCCCTGAAGGGTACTAAACTGGTTGAGGAAACAGAATTCTTTCCTTCTTTGAATCCCTGACTCAGCAAAATCTTTAAACAAAATGAGTGCTAAATAAATATTTGTGTAATTATTGCATTATTTAATGCACTTGGTTATTCAAAAGTTTTACTATTTTGAGTTGATACCTACTTTAAAATTTTCATTCCAAAGACAAATAATATGTATGATATATTTAAGCATCTCTTGCAAAGGCATAACTATGACGTGTGGTTCTTCAGTGGGTGAATTAAATGACCTATTTTAGAAAAACATTTCTGGAAATACATCCCTTGGAACTAGTCTTTTGAAAATGAATATAGAAAATTATTTCATTTTGATAGAACAGCATCCCCAGGAATAAGGGAAGCCAATATTTCTAGGATCTACTTGTAGGGTTTTCATAATTATCAGTACTTGAAATTTTATCTCAGCTTTTACAAAGATTGCATTAGCATAAAATGTTGTGTTTTCTTGATTCAATAGTCTTTGAAGGGGAAAATATTCACCAGAAATAAGAGTTGGGATAGGAAATTATTACCTGCCAGGTGACAAATAGTACTTTACACTGATGAGAAATGTATTTTTTAAATGCAAATTAAAGAATCTGAGTTGACACTCAACCCTTTTGGAAAAAATTGCAAAATTTAAATTGAATATTCACTATTAAAGTAATAGGGCTATTTGAATAATAGCAAATTGCAAATCCAAAATTAATGTGTCCTTTTCTTGAATGTTACCTGCATTATTAAATTTGTTAAATTATGTCTGTATCATGATTCAGCACAATTATAGTTCCTTAAATTATAAAAAGATGAGTATACTTACTACTTAGGAAAATTCCTTTGGAATACTAGACTGTGAATCTAGGTAAAGAAAATGGTTTCCATGATGATAGTGACTCATTTTGTAAGCTATAATTCAGCAGATATTTGTCTTGAAAGATTTTTCACCTCTTAGACTCATAACACTCTACAAAAATAATTCTGTTCTTTATTGCTTTCTCTTCATAGTATTACAGAAGTCCAAATATAAACCAAACACAAAGATGCTTATTCTTGATATTAAATTTTCTAAAACTAGAAAATAATAAATTTATACATAAGAAATTATTTTCCAAATGTGTACACAACTTACTCTTCTCATGGTTGTCCACTGACTGAATACATTCAAAATAAGTAGAAATATTATATTAATCAACAGATGACACTAAGTCATGGCCCCCTGACTAGTTGTCAAACATACTCAATACCTGAAGAAACTATCATTGTTGTAAAGGAGGAGTACTTCTGAGCCAACCATTAATTGAATTTGTTAAGAATCTTGCTTCTTCTGCTCAAAACCCTCAGTGATAACCTTTGAACATCTTAACTTCTCATTATGCTCTATGAAATCCTATAAAATCTAGCACCTGCCACACTTCCTAGCTTCTTGATGCATAATCCTCATCATTTATTATGCTCTAACCATCTTTCCTTTCTTTAGATACAATCAGCTCTTCATGAGTTCAGAATCTTTGCATAAACTGGTCTGTGTCCTCCTCCAGCAATAAATGAACAAGCTCCTTTTCATCCTTCATTATCCAACTTGTATGGCATTTTCATATGTTTTGTTCCTATGTCTGGGGGTCTATTTCTGCTTAAGTTAATTCGTATCATTTTTTTTTTTTAACATTCCACCTGTAAGTGATATCATATGATGTTGTCTTTCTCTGTCTGGCTTTACTTAGTATGATAACCTCTTGGTCCATCAACATTGTTGCAAATGGCATTATTTCAATTTGTTATGGCTGAGTAGTATTTACTCTGTATATACCCCATATATATCTATTGTGTATATACCACATACCACACACTCGTCTATCCATTCCTCAGAGAACGGGCATTTAGGCTGCATCCATATCTTGGCTATTGTAAATAGAACTGCAATGAATTGGGGTGCATGTATCATTTTGGATCATGTTTTTCTCTGGATATTTGCCTAGGAGTGTGATTGCAGGGTCACATGGTAGCTTTATTATTATTATTATTTTTAAAGATCTTCCATACTGTGCTCCATAGAGACTGTAACAATTTACCTTCCCACCAACAGTGCAGGAGGGTTCCCTTCTCTCCACACCCTCTCCAGCATTTATTGTTTGTGAAAAGTATCTCATTGCAGTTGTGATTTGCATTTCTCTAATAGTTAGCAACTTTAGCATCTTTTCATATGCCTGTTGGCCATCTGTATATCTTCTTTGGAGAAACGTCTATTCAGATCTTCTCCCTATGTTTTCATTGGGTTGTTTGTTTTTATATTGAGCTGTATGAGCTGTTTGTATATTGTGGAAGAGATTAATCCTTTATCATTTGCATTGCTAACAAATGTTTCCTCCCATTCTGTAGGTTATTGTTTAGTTTTGTAAATGGCAACCCACTCCAGTGTTCTTGCCTGGAGAATCCCAGGGTTGCCGTCTATGGGGTCACACAGAGTCAGACATGACTGAAGTGACTTAGTAGCAGCAGCATGGTTTCTTTGCTGTGCAAAAAGCTTTTAGGTTTAATTAGGTCCCACTTGTTTATTTTTGTTTTTATATCCATTACTCTAGGAGAAGGCTCCAGAAAGATATTGCTGCAATTTATGTCAAAGATGCCCTACCTGTGTTTTCCTCTAGGACTTTTATAGTATCCATTTTTACATGTACACAACAGAAACAGACCCACAAACATAGAAAACAAACTTATGGTTACCAAAACGGAAAGAGGTGGATAAATCAGGAGTTTGAGATTAAAATATAGACACTACTATATATAAAACAGATAATCAACAAGGACCTACGGTATAGAACAAAGAATTATACTCCATATTTTATAGTAATCTATAAGAGAAAAGAATCTGAATTCTTTATAAATTGTGTGTTAGTTGCTCAATAGGGTCCAACTCTTTGCAAACCCATGGACTGTAGCCCACCAGGGTTCTCTATCCATTAAATTCTCCAGGCAAGAATACTGGAGTGGGCTTCCAATCAGGAGTTTGAGATTAAAATATAGACACTACTATATATAAAACAGATAATCAACAAGGACCTACGGTATAGAACAAAGAATTATACTCCATATTTTATAGTAATCTATAAGAGAAAAGAATCTGAATTCTTTATAAATTGTGTGTTAGTTGCTCAATAGGGTCCAACTCTTTGCAAACCCATGGACTGTAGCCCACCAGGGTTCTCTATCCATTAAATTCTCCAGGCAAGAATACTGGACTGGGCTTCCATTTCCTTCTCCAGGGGATCTTCCCAACACAGGAATCGAAGCCAGGTCTCCTACACTGAAGGCAGATTCTTTATTTGAGCTACCATGGGTTAGCCAAAAAATTCTTTTGGATTTTTCCATAATATCTTGTGGAAACAAACAAACAAACTTTTGGGCCAACCCAATATAATACATATGTATGATACATACATATATTATACATATGTATAATACATATATTATGTATATTATTATATGTATATATATTATTACTATACATTATTATTGTACATATACATATATGTATGCATATTATTATATGTATATATTATTATACATTATTACACATATACATATATATGTATTATATGTGTATATTATATACACATATATGTATGTATATATTTCAGAGAGAGATATATATAAATATGTATATAACAGTGAATCACTTTGCTATACACCTGACACTAACCCAACACTGTAAATCAGCTATAAACAAATAAATAAATGTCATATCCTCAGATAGGCTGCCATGAACATTTTCTTCTAAAAACTCCTTTTTAAAACATTTTTAAGCTCTTTTTAGAACACTTTTTTAAAAAAATCAAGGATTAATTTCTCTGATTTTTAAAAAATTTTCAGCTGTTTATTATTCCCTTCATAGGAATGTCTTCATTCATATTTACTGTCTTAGAAATTTGTTAACATCCAAAATGCTTTTAAAACACTGATAAAGAATCTACCTTCATCAGAATATAAGTTTTCTAAGTCTGGCCTACATCAATATTTTCCCTATCAAAACCCTTCATAGGAATGTCTTCATTCATATTTACTGTCTTAGAAATTTGTTAACATCCAAAATGCTTTTAAAACACTGATAAAGAATCTACCTTCATCAGAATATAAGTTTTCTAAGTCTGGCCTACATTAATATTTTCCCTATCAAAACCTCAAAGTACCTAGCTTTCAATACATATTTGATGGTTGCATGAATATATTTTCTTTCCTGAATTAACTCTTTCTATTCTTTTGTTTTTCTGCAGCTATGTAATCAACCACTCAACACTCAATGACTTCAAATGTTTAGTATAGTTTCTGCAGGTCCAGAATTTGGGAGCTTGGCTGGGTGCTATTGTTTGAGATCTCAATGAAATTACAGTCAGATGTTGACTAGGACTGCAGTCCCCTGAAAGCTTTCCTGTTACTCCTTATAAACAATTTTGATTTATTTCTCATGTCCTGCTAAACATTCTTCATTGTGTCAGAGTATTATCAGACCAAAAGTTCATGGATTCCCAACATTAGGCATGACAACAGAAGCCTCTCGCCACCCTTCACAAATACACACAGAGATAATGTCTAGATTAGATACTACGAGACTTCTCATGGGTAGGCAGTTTCAAGGCACATTTTAAATTTAACTTGGAGTGAGAAAAATCATGGATCCAAATTACTGAATTCCTCAAAAACAAAACAAATTATGCGTGTCTACATGGGCCTACTTACTAGTATATAATCATTTATTTTATCACTGATTCCTCTCCATCTACCCTTCCTAGTTCATGAGCTAGTATTAAATACTCATAAATTCCTTAAAGGCAAAAATTTTTATTCTCTTATCACTTCTTTCAAGGAGCGAGAAAGCTTATTTTAGCCAGGTTTAAAATTCATTTAAGATTCATGTATGCTGAGTTCTAGACAAAACACTAACCTTTTGGTGTTTGGCCTTCACTTTGTCAAACATAACTTCCTGCCTTAAAAAAGTTTTAAATGTTAATTAAAAACGCTCAAAGTGTGTTAGTCAAAAAATAGTCCTGATCTTAGACCTGTTCTCGCCTACAAAATGATGAGCTACAGTAAGAAGCATATGGATTAAATGTCTCTGCAAATTTAATGTGAATATAAAAATTATTCAGTATTTGAGAAACAAATCTGCATTTTGATGAATTAACAAGGGAAAATGTTTGAGCATTATCTAATAAAAACTGCAGTCAGTTTAGTTCTTCGGGTCAAAATTGGGAATTTGTGCCCAGATTATACTCACAATTTTCCTTTTTTCCCACAATAAGTTCAAAAGTTTAACAGGAGCCAAAGGACAGTTATAGTCAGATGAGACAGTTGGTGTTAGTGACAATGACCTCCATGCTATTTTCTGCCTGATCCACCTCAGTAAGCGAACACAGTATGAACAGAAATCTCAGATTATTAGTCCTTGGGATTATAGAGCTGATTAAAAATGTAGAACATTTGGTCTTCTATGAGAACATGAATCCATAAATCACTATAATTTTCATTAATTTATAATTTATACTCTACATTCTTCCAAAAGGGATTTGAATTGGCTCACAGTAAAAGATATATGCAATTGAATTAATTAAACCAATAGAATTTGTATAGGAACACCTGTTTTCCTGATATTTGAACAGAATTTTTCAAGAATTCATTAAAAAAATTGATTGGTATCTTACTATATCAATCCCATGGTATGGGGGGGAGATATATATATATTACAAAACTCTTGCATTTTTATTTCAGTGGAAGAATCAGACAGCACAGATATAGATTATGTTTGTACTACATGTAACTACTTTATAGAAGATGCCATAGGTTTTATCCAAATATGAGGGATAATAGAGTTCTAAATAACAATATTCACCCTGGCTAAGAAAAAAAGAGAAAATAAAACAACTGCATTTGTCCCAAAGCCTAGTATAATTTGATGCCACACTCATTTTTCATCTGAAACAAATTATTAGAGTGAATGGTACCTCCTCTGTGAATAAATATCATTTTTCCAAAGTATGCTCAAGAGAGATTAGAGATCAATATGGATTCATTTCTCTCTTATAATGGGAAATATTGGCCCTACACAGCTATCATATGCCAAGACAGAATCCAGGGATCAGAGACCTTGTCTTCTTACCTACCACCCTCACTCATTTATGTACATGTAAATTTCAAACCTTCTTCATTCTTCTGACAGGTACACTAAAGATACTTGAATTATTTACACTGCTCCCAATGTAAAATGGTATGCATTTAGCAACTGAGCCAAAATCTTTTTGCAGAGAAACCTAGTTTTAAAATACCAGAGCAGTACAGGATTAGTGAATCTCAGCAGAGGTGTAAGAATTAATCTCACACAGGTATTATTACCAGCATATGCAGTAGAAGGATAAGAAATGAATTCACGATAGCTAATTCTTCCATGACTATCTTAAATTTCTTCTTCTCACACCTATCTCATATGTATTTTCCTTCTACCTTCGTGAACTGTTCTTTGTTCTTTAAATGGCTGCAATTTGTACCGTTCGGGGCAGCTCCTGCAGGACACTGGTTTGACTTCACAGCACAGAGGAGCACTGTGTTCACGAGTCCTCCAGCGCTCTTCTTTATTAAACTAATTTTTACTGGAGGACAGTTGGCTTACACTGTTGTGTTAGTGTCCGTTGCACAGCAAACTGAATCAACTGTATGTTCACATATATCCCCCCTCTCTTAGATCTCCTTCCCATTTAGGTCACCACAGAGCACTCTGTAGAATTCTTTGTGCTACACAGTAGGTTCTCACTAGGTACCTATTTTCTACATGATTGTGTATATATGTTAACCCCAATCTACCAGGTCATCCCATCCCGCCGTAGCCTTCCTCTTCACCTCTGGCCTCAGTCCAGCTCTCCTCTCAACTCTACCTATCTACACTTTATTACTTATTTTCCAATTTTCAGTTTAGTCTTTAAACTGACTCAGAAGATACTTTTCATGATTCTAGGAATACAAACTCGACTCCTTTTAGAAGAAAACAAATGCCACTTCCCCTATACATGGTTTACCATACTAGTTTGATCCAGTCTTAGAGCTCTTATATTCTAATGGTATTGCCATATAACAGCAGTCCAAATCATGGAATATTGGAGAAATAGTCATGGGGTAAACAGGGAAGAGAACTGGAGAAAATAATCACGTCATTTATACTTTTCTGCTGGAAAAAAAAAAGTTACTCTGCATTGCAACTTAAGTTATAAATAAGGATAAAAAATAAAATGTTTCATTCTGATTTTGCCTACAGTTGTCACTTTCATAAACTACTCCTTATCTATTAAAAAAAAAAAAACAAAAAAAACTAGCCTGACTCCATTTCAATGCCAGTCAAGGAGACCTACTCAAGATGTGCTTATCTTGTCTACTATTTTAACTTTGTTCAAGATACTTTATATTTCTAGGCAAGCAAAGATAATTTTAGAGGGAAAACTACTATGACTTTTTAACTTATCTATGGCTGATTCATATCAATGTATGACAAAACCCACTGAAATGTTGTGAAGTAATTAGCCTCCAACTAATAAAAAAATTAAAAAAAAAAAAAAAAAAGTAAACAAAGCCTCACACACAAAAACATGACTATGTTTGTAGCATGCTAAAGATGTTTACTTTAGGATTTTGGATTTTGTGTTGCTCTTATTATTTTAGGTTTGTTTATCTTACCTTTTCTTCCTAATTGACTGGACATTTTTATGTTCTTACAAACACTTAAAAGCTAACATTATAATAGCAAATTGTAATTATCATTTTTTTAAACATGTTGACATGTTATAATTATTTAAATTCTTAACACATATTCCTAAAACATCCTAAATCTTCAATAATAAACAACCATTTATCAATGTTCAACTCTTTGCAACCCCATGGATTGGAGCCCAGCAGGCTCCTCTGACCATGAAATTCTCCAGGCAAGAATACTGGAGTGGGTTGTCATTCCCTTCTCCAGGGGATCTTCCTGACCCATGGATCAAACCCAGGTTTCCAGCATTGCAGGGAGATTCTTTACCATCTGAACCGCAAGAGAAGCCCAATATATATTCCCCAAAACATCCTAAATCTTCACTAATAAACAACCATTTATCAATGTATTAAAACCCCCAGAATAATTTTTTAAAAAGATCTTAGTTGTTTACATGTAATGCAAACGTTTTGTTTATATCTCCAGAGAAGTTGTCAAAAGACACCTATTTACCTATTTACGCATACATACTGTGAGGAAACAGACCTATGCATTTTTTAAAGATGAGGACTAAACTGCCGATTTTTTAACTGAGTCTACTAATAGTGACAGAAACTTATCATTGTCCATCCAACACCTTTACCTGAGTAGTCAATAAAAATTCATTAAGTACTTACTAGAGGTGACAAACTTCACTTGCTATCAATTAAAGTTTACAGAGACTAAGGAACTGCCTTGATTTCCCTGTGACTACAGTGATTCTGATTTTAAGATGTCAGGACACAGCTTCCTATCACATCATTGTCTAAAAATAGGTGATAGATAACTACAGGATGAATGAAATTATTAAAAACCTACCCCAGGATTCTCCTTACTTGATTCCCAGTTTATTCACATTTCATACTCACTCCCACCAAGTATTCAGTATCTGCCTCCACAGCAGCCTACTTGCAGCCCTACATCAGGATACAGATTAGTTTTTGTACTTTACATTCTTGGTCTAACCTCACTTTGTTTAAGGACTTTGAACTCATTAAATTTCTGACACTCATCCAGACAAATTTGGTAGACTATGTCATTCTATTTTTTCCCCTTTGACCTCAACTATTACCTCTACTTTACAAATGTATTTTAATCACTGATGAAGGCAGATATACCTGCAGGTAAACAGCTAGTATGGTCTATATATTTATGACAGCTCATGAAAAGCTAGTTCAGTTCATTTCAGCTCAGTTCAGTTCAGTCGCTCAGTTGTATCCGACTCTTTGCGACCCCATGAATCGCAGCACGCCAGGCCTCCCTATTCATCACAAACTCCCAGAGTTTACTCAAACTCATGCCCATCGAGTCGATGATGCCATCCAGCCATCTCATCCTCTGTCATCCCCTTCTCCTCCTGCCCCCAATCCCTCCCAGCATTAGGGTCTTTTCTAATGAGTCAACTCTTCACATCAGGTGGCCAAAGTATTGAAGTTTCAGCTTCAGCACCCGTCCTTCCAATAAACACCCAGGACTTGTCTCCTTTAGGATGGACTGGTCGGATCTCCTTGCAGTCCAAGGGGCTCTCAAGAGTCTTCTCCAACACCATAGTTCAAAAGCATCAATTTTTCGGCGCTCAGCTTTCTTCACAGTCCAACTCGCACATCCATACATGACCACTGGAAAAACCATAGCCTTGACCAGACAGACCTTTGTTGGCAAAGTAATGTCTCTGCTTTTTAATACACTATCTAGGTTGGTCATAACTTTCCTTCCAAGGACTAAGCATCTTTTAATTTCGTAGCTGTAGTCACCATCTGCAGTGATTTTGGAGCCCCAAAAATAAAGTCTGACACTGTTTCCACTGTCTCCCCATCTATTTCCATGAGGTGATGAGGGGCGGCCATGAGAAGATACGCCTCGTTCAAGGTAAGGAGAAGCTGCTGTGCCTTGCTGGAGCAGCCATGAAGAGATACCCCACGTCTGAGGTAAGAGAAACCCAAGTAAGACGGTAGGTGATGCGAGAGGGCATCAGAGAGCAGACACACTAAAACCATAATCGCAGAAAACTAGCCAATCTGATCACAGGACCACAGTCTTGTCTAACTCAATGAAATTAAGCCATGCTGTGTGGGGCCACCCAAGACAGTCGGGTCATGGTGGAGAGGTCTGACAGAATGTGGTCCACTGGAGAAGGGAATGGCAAACCACTTCACTGTTCTTGCCTTGAGAACCCCATGACCAGTATGAAAAGGCAAAATGATAGGATACTGAAAGAGGAATTCCCCAGGTCGGTAGGTGCCCAATATGCTACTGGAGATCAGTGGAGAAATAACTCCAGAAAGAATGAAGAGATGGAGCCAAAGCAAAAACAATACCCACTTGTGGATGGGACTGGTGATAGAAGCAAGGTCCGATGCTGTAAAGAGCAATATTGCATAGGAACCTGGAATGTTAGGTCCATGAATCAAGGCAAATTGGAAGTGGTCAAACAGGAGATGGCAAGAGTGAATGTCATTCTAGGAATCAGCGAACTAAAATGGACTGGAATGGGTGAGTTTAAATCAGATGACCATTATATCTATTACTGTGGGCAGGAATCCCTTAGAAGAAATGGAGTAGCCATCATAGTCAACAAAAGAGTCTGAAATGCAGTACTTGGATGCAATCTCAAAAACGACAGAATGATCTCTGTTCGTTTCCAAGGCAAACCACTCAATATCATGGTAATCCAAGCCTATGCCCCAACCAGTAACGCTGAGAAGCTGGTAGACCCTAATATGTTTTTATAAAATTGCATCTATTTTATCTATCCAAATTTTGTCATATTGATTTATCTAACTTGGATCTTCCTAATGACACTTTGAAAGTGAAGCTATTAGAAAGTTATGCTGTCCCCCTAATCTTTATTCATTTATTTTTTGGCTGTGCCATGCTGCTTGGGGTATCTTAGTTCCTGGATCAGGGATAGAACCCGTATCCTAGGCAGTGAAGGCAGAGAATTCTAACCACTGGACTTCCAGGGAATTTCCTGTCCCACTAATCTTAATGATGGAGAGAGTTCTATGAGGCTCCCTTCCTCTTTTGCCAAAACCATTATTTCTCAGTATAGCATAATAAAAACAATGACCCAGATCTCTATTTCTATCATTTCAATCTCTGTCTCTGCATCTGTCTCTATCTCTGCCATCCATACCTTTTTCCATATCTGTATCTAGATCATCTATATATCTATCCTTTTTTTTGTCCAGGAATATATAATTACAATAGCAAGGTTTTACAATAAAAATCTTCCCCACAAAGGAAAACTCCAATAGTGGAAGGTAGCACAACACTATGGAATCAGGCTAGGATCTGATTTAAATGGTCCTGGTTCAAATCTATCTTTATCACTGAATAACATCAGGAACCTTATCAATTGATCCTCTGAGCCTCAAAGCAAAGTGTATCTCATTTATAAGGTTTCTCTATGTAAGGAATGATATGTTGATATAAATCACAAAAGAACAGTCTGTCACATGGTTGTTACATATTTGCACTTATTTTCACCATCATAAACCACGGTGATAACAGCACTAAAACTGAGAAACTTCTGTGGGTCACACACACTTCTCAATGTTTTAATCTAGTCAACAATACAAAATGCTAGGTAGCATTCTTATTGCAGCAGAAACCTGGGGCACAGAAGGTTAGGGAGTTTGCCCAACCATAGTGACATCATTAAGAATTGGCAGGATCTAAAGCAAGGCAAAGAATATAATCAATCTGATGTCAGTGTTGGCCATCTGGTGATATTCATGTGTAGAGTCTTCTCTTGTGCTGTTGGAAGAGGGTGTTTGCTATGACCAGAGTATTCTCTTGGCAAAACTCTATTAGCCTTTGCCCTGCTTCATTCAGAACTCCAAGGCCAAATTTGCCTGTTACTCCAGGTGTTCTTGATTCCTTACTTTTGCATTCCAGTCCCCTATAATGAAAAGGACGTCTTTTTTGGGTGTTAGTTCTTCTTCTTCTTTTTTTCCATTTATTTTTATTAGTTGGAGGCTAATTACTTTACAATATTGTAGTGGTTTTTGTCATACATTGACATAAATCAGCCATGGATTTACCTGTATTCCCCATCCCGATCACCCCTCTCACCTCCCTCTCCACCCAGTTCCCCTGGGTCTTCCCAGTGCACCAGGCTGGAGCACTTGTCTCATGCATCCAGCCTGGGCTGATGATCTGTTTCACCCTAGATAATATACATGTTTTGATGCTGTTCTCTCGAAACATCCCACCCTCGCCTTCTCCCACAGAGTCCAAAAGTCTGTTCTGTCCATCTGTGTCTCTTTTTCTGTTTTGCATATAGGGTTATCGTTACCATCTTTCTAAATTCCATATATATGTGTTAGTATGCTGTAATGTTCTTTATCTTTCTGGCTTACTTCACTCTGTATAATGGGCTCCAGTTTCATCCATCTCATTAGAACTGATTCAAATGAATTCTTTTAATGGCTGAGTAATATTCCATGGTGTATATGTACCACAGCTTCCCTATCCATTCATCTGCTGATGGGCATCTAGGTTGCTTCCATGTCCTGGCTATTATAAACAGTGCTGCGATGAACATTGGGGTGCACGTGTCTCTTTCAGATCTGGTTTCCTCAGTGTGTATGCCCAGAAGTGGTATTGCTGGGTCATATGGCAGTTCTATTTCCAGTTTTTTAAGGAATCTCCACACTGTTTTCCATAGTGGCTGTACTAGTTTGCATTCCCACCAACAGTGTAAGAGGGTTCCTTTTCTCCACACCCTCTCCAGCATTTATTGCTTGTAGACTTTTGGATAGCAGCCATCCTGACTGCCGTGTAATGGTACCTCATTGTGGTTTTGATTTGCATTTCTCTAATAATGAGTGATGTTGAGCATCTTTTCATGTGTTTGTTAGCCATCTGTATGTCTTCTTTGGAGAAATGTCTGTTTAGTTCTTTGGCCCATTTTTTGATTGGGTCATTTATTTTTCTGGAATTGAGCTGCAGGAGTTGCTTGTATATTTTTGAGATTAATCCTTTGTCTGTTGCTTCGTTTGCTATTATTTTCTCCCAATCTGAGGGCTGTCTTTTCACCTTGCTTATAGTTTCCTTTGTTGTGCAAAAGCTTTTAAGTTTCATTAGGTCCCATTTGTTTATTTTTGCTTATATTTCCAATATTCTGGGAGGTGGGTCACAGAGGATCCTGCTGTCATTCATGTCAGAGAGTGCTTTGCCTATGTTCTCCTCTAGGAGTTTTATAGTTTCTGGTCTTACATTTAGATCTTTAATCCATTTTGAGTTTATTTGTGTACGGTGTTAGAAAGTGTTCTAGTTTCTTTCTTTTACAAGTGGTTGACCAGTTTTCCCAGCACCACTTGTTCAAGAGGTTGTCTTTTTTCCATCGTATATTCTTGCCTCCTTTGTTGAAGATAAGGTGTCCGTACATTCGTGGATTTAGCTCTGGGCTTTCTATTCTGTTCCATTGATCTATATTTCTGTCTTTGTGCCAGTACCATACTGTCTTGATGACTGTGGCTTTGTAGTATAGTCTGAAGTCAGGCAGGTTGATTCGTCCAGTTCCATTCTTCTTTCTCAAGATTGCTTTGGCTATTCGAGGTTTTTTGTATTTCCATACGAATTGTAAAATTATTTGTTCTAGTTCTGTGAAAAATCCCGTTGGTAGCTTGATAGGGATTGCATTGAATCTATAGATTGCTTTGGGTAGTATAGCCATTTTGACAATATTGATTCTTCCAATCCATGAACACAGTATGTTTCTCCATCTGTTTGTGTCCTCTTTGATTTCTTTCATCAGTGTTTTATAGTTCTATGTATAGGTCTTTTGTTTCTTTAGGTAGATACACTCCTAAGTATTTTATTCTTTTTGTTGCAATGGTGAATGGTATTGTTTCCTTAATTTCTCTGTTTTCTCATTGTTAGTGTATAGGAATGCAAGGGATTTCTGTGCGTTAATTTTATATCCTGCAACTTCACTATATTCGTTGATTAGCTCTAGTAATTTTCTGGTAGAGTCTTTAGGGTTTTCTATGTAGAGGATCATGTCATCTGCGAACAGTGAGAGGTTCACTTCTTCTTCTCCTATCTGGATTCCTTTTATTTCTTTTTCTTCTCTGATTGCTGTGGCCAAAACTTCCAAAATTATGTTGAATAGTAGTGGTGACAGTGGGCACCCTTGTCTTGTTCCTGACTTTAGGGGAAATGCTTTCAATTTTTCACCATTGAGGGTAATGCTTGCTGTGGGTTTGTCATATATAGCTTTTATTATGTTGAGGTATGTTCCTTCTATTCTTGCTTTCTGGAGAGTTTTTATCATAAATGGATGTTGAATTTTGTCAAATGCTTTTTCTACATCTATTGAGATAATCTAAAAGGTCTTGTAGGTCTTGATAGAACCGTTCAACTTCAGCCTCTTCAGCATTATGGTTGGGGCATAGGCTTGGATTACCATGATATTGAGTGGTTTGCCTTGGAAACGAACAGAGATCATTCTGTCGTTTTTGAGATTGCATCCAAGTACTGCATTTCAGACTCTTTTGTTGACTATGATGGCTACTCCATTTCTTCTAAGGGATTCCTGCCCACAGTAATAGATATAATGGTCATCTGATTTAAACTCACCCATTCCAGTCCATTTTAGTTCGCTGATTCCTAGAATGACATTCACTCTTGCCATCTCCTGTTTGACCACTTCCAATTTGCCTTGATTCATGGGCCTAACATTCCAGGTTCCTATGCAATATTGCTCTTTACAGCATCGGACCTTGCTTCTATCACCAGTCCCATCCCTTCATTCTTTCTGGAGTTATTTCTCCACTGATCTCCAGTAGCATATTGGGCACCTACCGACCTGGGGAATTCCTCTTTCAATATCCTATCATTTTGCCTTTTCATACTGTTCATTGGGTTCTCAAGGCAAGAACAGTGAAGTGGCTTGCCATTCCCTTCTCCAGTGGACCACATTCTGTCAGACTGCTCCACCATGACCCATCCATCTTGGATGGCCCCACACAGCATGGCTTAGTTTCATTGAGTTAGACAAGAGTGCGGTCCGTGTGATCAGATTGGTTAGTTTCCCAAGTTTTTTGTTTCAGAGTGCCTGCCCTTTGATATCCTCAAATAACATCTACAATCTTACTTGGGGGAGAAGCTCTATACAGTCAGCAAAAACAAGAGTGGGAACTGACTGTAACTCAGATCATGAACTCCTTATTGCCAAATTCAGACTTATTGAAGAAAGTAGGGAAAACCACTAGAACACTCAGGTATGACCTAAATCAAATCCCTTATGACTATACAGCAGAAGTGAGAAATAGATTTAAGGGACTAGATCTGATAGACAGAGTGCCTGATGAACTATGAACGGAGGTTCATGACATTGTACAGGAGACAGGGATCAAGACCATCCCCATGGAAAAGAAATACAAAAAGGCAAAATGGTTGTCTGAGGAGGCCTTACAAATAGCTGTGAAAAAAAGATAAGCTAAAAGCAAAGGAGAAAAGGAAAGAAATTCCCATTTGAATGCAGAGTTCTAAAGAATAGCAAGGAGAGATAAGAAAGCCTTCCTCAGTGATCAATGCAAAGAAATAGAGGAAAACAACAGAATGGGAAAGACTAGAGATCTCTTCAAGAAAATTAGAAATACCAAGGGAATATTTAATGCAAAGATGGGTTTGATAAAGGACAGAAATGGTATGGACCTAACAGAAGCAGAAGATATTAAGAAGAGGTGGCAGATACACAGAACAACTGTACAAAAAAGATCTTCATGACCCAGATAATCACAATGGTGTGATCACTCACCTAGAGTCAGACATCCTGGAAGGTGAAGTCAGGTGGGCCTTAGAAAGCATCACTATGAACAAAGCTAGTGGAGGTGATGGAATTCCAGTTGAGCTATTTCAAATCCTGAAAGATGATGCTATGAAACTGCTGCACTCAATATGCCAGCAAATTTGGAAAACTCAGCAGTGGCCACAGGACTGGAAAAGGTCCATTTTCATTCCAATCCCAAAGAAAGGCAATCTCAAAGAATGCTCAAACTACCACACAATTGCACTCATCTCACACACTAGTAAAGTAATGCTCAAAATTCTCCAAGCCAGGCTTCAGCAATATGTGAACCATGAACTTCCAGATGTTCAAGCTGGTTTTAGAAAAGGCAGAGGAACCAGAGATCAAATTGCCACCATCCAGTGGATCATCAAAAAAGCAAGAGAGTTCCAGGAAAACATCTATTTCTACTTTATTGACTATGCCAAAGCCTTTGACTGTATGGATCACAATACACTGTGGAAAATTCTGAAAGAGATGGGAATACCAGACCACCTGACCTGCCTCTTGAGAAACCTATATGCAGGTCAGGGAGCAACAGTTAGAACTGGACATGAAACAACAGACTGGTTCCAAGTAGGAAAAGGAGTACGTCAAGGCTGTTTATTGTCACCCTGCTTATTTAACTTCTATGCAGAGTACATCACGAGAAAACCTGTGCTGGGAGAAGCACAAGCTGGAATCAAGATTTCCGGGAGAAATAAAAATAGCCTCAGATATGCAGATGACACTGCCCTTATGGCAGAAAGTGAAGAGGAACTAAAAAGCCTCTTGATGAAAGTGAAAGAGGAGAATGAAAAAGTTGGCTTAAAACTCAACATTCAGCAAACTAAGATCATGGCATATGGTCCCATCACTTCATGGGAAATAGATGGGGAAACAGTGGAAACAGTGTCACACTTTATTTTGGGGGGCTCCAAAATCACTGCAGATGGTGACTGCAGCCATGAAATTAAAGGACGCTTACTCCTTGGAAGGAAAGTTATGACCAACCTAGACAGTGTATTAAAAAGCAGAGACATTACTTTGCCAACAAAGATCCATCTGGTCAAGGCTATGGTTTTTCCAGTGGTCATGTATGGATGTGAGAGTTGGACTGTGGAGAAATTTGAGCGCAGAAAAATTGATGCTTTTGAACTGTGGTGTTGGAGAAGACTCTTGAGAGTCCCTTGGAGTGCAAGGAGGTCCAATCAGTCCATCCTAAAGGAGATCAGTCCTGGGTGTTCATTGGAAGGACTGATGCTGAAGCTGAAACTCCAATACTTTGGCCACCTCATGCAAAGAGTTGACTCATTGGAAAAGACCCTAATGCTGGGAGGGATTGGGGGCAGGAGGAGAAGGGGATGACAGAGAATGAGATGGCTGGATGGCATCACTGACTCGATGGACATGAGTTTGAATAAACTCCGGGAGTTGGTGATGGACAGGGATTCATGGGTCGCAAAGAGTCGGACTCGACCGAGCCACTGAACTGAACTGAACTGAAAGCAAGGCAGTTCGATTTCAGAGCCCTTTCTCTTCACTGTGTGACTCAGTGCTGCTTCTCATGTTTGAAAACTTAGTAACATGGGTATGGTTAATTCCAAAGACAAGGGTTTGTAATAGGTTTTGTGAGTTGACAGAATTACAAAGAAATACTGGGTCACGCTGAATTAGAATTACTTTTAATATGTTTAGCAACTGAAAGTCAGCAGTGATGCTTAGTATAGAAGTATTGACTTTCATGGGGTCTGTGCATTGTACTGTTTCACACTGACTTAAATGAGATAGATTTGTTCCCATCTCAGCTCAATAAGGGCAACAGACACCCACCCCCAGCAGATACTATATATGATAACTGATTTTAGGCATATATATTGAACAAACTGGAAACTGAAATTTATGAAAAGGAATTAGCAATAAAGTGATTTAATCAAGTTTATTGAAAGTACCTAAAATTAATGAAGGTTATTGATGTATGTGATAATTAATTAACTTAATAGAAACACATTACATTTAACTGGGATTTAGTTGGACACTAATAAAATAAAGTAAAATCCAGTAGAAAATTGATAGGCTAATGTCTGAATTTAGAGTTATATAAAAAATATTCAGTGCTTAAAATAAACCATGATTCTATAGCGATGTCCCCAGGACTTTCTGGATTCATATAAACATTCTAAGTTTATTTACAAGAGGAAAAGGGTAACTTTAAATTGATAAAAAGTTTATGCCTAAATATTTTAAGAAGCAAATTACTATATGAGATGGGGGTAAGAAAAAAATTATTCTGAATAATTCACAGTTCTAAACATTTCTCCTGAAAGATTTCCAACCCCTTATAAAGCAAGGACTGTAAAAGTAGGCCACCCTTAACAATCACAGCATCTTTACTTACTTTTCATTGTATTTCTTTTATTCCATCATTTTCTGCCACCAGAGAGAAAATTTAATTTCCAGTATTCTAGAATTATCCTTATCCCACAAATATCTGAATCTCTTCCTATAGGTTTAATTTTATTAACAGATATTTAATCAAAGCAAAGAAAACTAACATAATAATTAAATCTCAAAGATTCTGTAGTCTTATGCACTGAAAGACTGTAGGCTATGATATATGTTTTATATCAAGGTATGTTACAAACTAATTATGTGATATTGAACAGTTTACATCTCATGTTTCCTTAATAATCTGAAGTGTTAAAATATGCCTTCTCCCAAGGTCCGTGATGAGGGATATTCAGTGAAATGTTATGTAAGACCTGATCTTATTCCTTGTATATAAGGGGACGCTTCTTTAATATTATCTTCTACTTTCTCTCCTGGAGATCTGAACTAGAGAAAATTTGTATATTTGTCTCTCTTCCTTAGTGCCACTTACCTTGCATCTATTAGAATGATAAGGGTATTAATGTTTTATGATTATGTAAACCTTGTCACAAAAGTGGGAATTTTTTTCTGCCTTGAGTTATGAATAGGACAACACATTAAGCAGAGTACAGCTCCCCATGGAATAATGAAATACATGATAATATGAATATTGGTAGCAAGCTGGTGGCATGATGTGTATTTTTAACTTTCAGATTATTTTTTTTTCTTATTCCCTGTTGGCTTAGTACAGAGTCCACTGAAAGCAAAGCCTAAAATAGGAACTTGTGGTTCATGTAGTTCATTTTTATTTTAGAGGTGATCACAGGAACTCAGAGTGAGGTTGCAGAGTCAGATAAGGACAGAGGCAAAGCTAATAAAGTGTATTAACCACTCTGAACAACTGGATTCATTTTCATTTTTGATAGGTGTCCTCTGAAGAACTGCATGTTCCTTTCAAATTCATCCATCAAAGCTTGGTTGAAACCAAAGCCTGGACCTCAATCGTTGATGGATGCCACTGGGGAATTAAACTTTCTATATTTTCAGGTTTCACCTGCTCAAGAACTGAGCAAGTTCCTATGGATTCAGAGAGCGGTAACGCAGCAAAAGTGAAGCATGGCGGGTGCCTAGGTGAGATGTCATCAGTCTGTGCTCAGGACTCTCCACTTCAGCTGAAGTTAAATAGGAGGCTTATGGTTTCTGACACTTGAAATCAGGATATTTTATCATGAAACAAAACTTGCAGTTTTTCTTGGAAAAGCAAAAGCATGATAGCAGTGCTCTTTCAGTAATTTCACAATAGAAACGAAGATAGTGATAAGTATACTCTTTATTATGCATCTATATATGCCAGCTGCTGTTTAAAGCAGTCAGCCTCTGTTTTCCATCTAATATGCACAAATTTATTCTTGATTTCACAAACGTATTCTTTATTTCCCGAGCTCAAACAAGAATTCCCCTCGTGCCTTTCCTGACTCAGTAAATAGCTACTCCATTATGCAGGGCACTTGACCAGAAATCTTTTCTACACCTTCAACTCTTCCTATATCCCATATGAATAAATCCTATTGGCTTTACCTTTAAATACATCCTGAAATTAATCTTTTCTCAACACAATCAATATTACCATCTTGCTTCAAGTAACCATCGATTACAGTCTAGTCTCACTATTTTCTGCATGCCCCTCCCAGTCCCATTAGAGTCTATTCCCTTCAAAGCAGCCACTGTCATGATGACTCACAGAAATCTCAAGCCACATCATGTGATTCTTCAGCTCAATACTGCCCCCTATGATTTCTTTTTCAGAGTACAGAACAAAGTCAGTGCAATCATTTTTTAAAAAATTTTGTCTGCACGCTGTGGTACATGGGACCTTAGTTCCTCAACCAGGGATCGAACCTGTGCCCCCTGCATTAGAAGGTTGAGTCTTAACCACTGGCTGTTGGGAAGTCTGCAGTGCAGTCTCTTTAAAGGTGTACTATGCAATTTTTCTCGCACTGTTCTAGAGGCTCTGGATTTCATGGATTTCATGCTGTTTTAAAACACCCTATGCACACATCAGTGTCAGAGGTGCTGTAGTGGACGCCTTTACTACAATACTCTTCCTGTCTGATCTACTCACAGCTTAATCCCTTACTATATCCACTTTTCTCCTCAAATGTTTCCTTCACAGAGAGCATGGAATTATAAAAAGGAGCTTGTAAAAAAAACGCAAATGTCCATCCCTTTCTACAATAAGAAGTCAACTGAAGAACATAAAAATATGTTAAACACCCAGATAACCATGAAGGTGTGATCACTCACCTAGAGCTAGACATCCTGGGGTCTGAAGTCAAGTGGGCCTTAGGAAGCATCACTACGAACAAAGCTAGTTGAGGTGATGAAATTCCAGCTAAGCTATTTCAAATCCTAAAAGATGATGCTGTTAATGTGCTGCACTCAATAAGCCAGCAAATTTGGAAAACTCAGCAGTGGCCACAGGACTGGAAAAGGTTAATTTTCATTCCAATCCCAAAGAAAGGCAATCCCAAAGAATGTTCAAACTACTGCACATTTGCACTCACCTCATGCTAAAGAAAGTAATGCTCAAAATTCTCCAAGTAAGGTTTCAACATTATCTGAACTGAAAAATTCCAGACGTTCAAGCTG
This sequence comes from Cervus canadensis, assembly GCF_019320065.1. NCBI lineage: Eukaryota > Metazoa > Chordata > Mammalia > Artiodactyla > Cervidae > Cervus > Cervus canadensis. The sequence goes on along the minus strand of NC_057403.1, from coordinate 2,007,339 downwards.
GATTTAGAAAAGGCATAGGAACCAGAGATCAAATTGCCAATCCATTGGATCATAGAAAAAGCAAGAGAGTTCCAGAGAAACATCTACTTCTGCTTTATTGACTGTTCCAAAGCCTTTGACTGTGTATCAAACTGTGGAAAATTCTTCAAGAGATGGGAATGCCAGTCCACCTTACCTGCCTCCTGAGAAATCTGTATGCAGGTCAACAAGCAACAGTTAGAACTGGACATGGAACAACACACTGGTTCCAAATTGGGAAAGGAGTACGTCAAGGCTGTTTATTGTCACCCTGCTTATTTAACATATATGCAGAGTACATCATGAGAAATGCCAGGCTGGATGAAGCACAAGCTGGAATCAAGATTGCTGGGAGAAATATCAATAACCTCAGATATGCAGATGACATCACCCTTATGGCAGAAAATTAAGAGGAACTAAAGATCCTCTTGATGAAAGTGAAAGAGGAGATTGAAAAAGTTGGCTTAAAACTCAACATTCAGAAAACTAAGATCATGGCATATGGTCCCATCACTTCATGGCAAATAGATGGGGAAACAATGGAAACAGTGGCAGACTTTATTTTTTTGAGCTCCAAAATCACTGCAGATGGTGACTGCAGCCATGAGAAGCTATGACCAACCTAGACAGCATATTAAAAAGCAGAGACATTACTTTCCTGACAAAGGTCTGTGTAGTCAAAGCTATGGTTTTTCCAGTAGTCATGTATATGGATGTGAGAATTGGACCAAAAAGAAAGCTGAGCACTAAAGAAATGATGCTTTTGAACTATAGTGTGGAGAGGACTCTTGAGAGTCCCTTGGACTGCAAGGATATCCAACCAATCAATCGTAAAGGAAATAAGTCCTGAATATTTTTTTTCATTTATTTTTATTAGTTGGAGGCTAATTACTTTACAATATTGAATATTTTTGGAAGGACTGATGGTGAAGCTGAAGCTCCAATACTTTGACCTCCTGATGTGAAAAACTGACTCATTGGTAAAGATGCTGATGCTGGGAAAGATTGAAGACAGGAGGAGAAGGGGACCACAGAGGATGAGATGGTAGTAAGGCATCACCAACTCAATGGACATGAGTTTGAGCAACCTCTGGGAGTTGGTGATGGACAGGGAAGCCTGGTGTGCTGCAGTCCCTGGGGTCGTAAAGAGTCAGACATGACTGGGTGACTGAACTGAACTGAAAATAGCAAATCCCTACCCATTTCTATGCCCACATAGCTTTTTATTAGTAACTGACATATAGTATGCTATCATAGTTTTTAAAAAAGTATTTGTTAATTCACTCCCACCGAATATAAATTACAGAGAGCTGGGGCTTTGCCTTTTTGACCACTGCTATATGTGTAGGCTTTTCTATAGTGTCTATTAGAGTAGATATTTTAATTTTTAATATTTATTTATTTATTTTTGCTGCACCAGGACTTAGTTGCAGCCTGAGGGGTTTTTTAGGTGTGGCATGCGAACTTTGAGTTGTAGCATGTGTGATCTAGACCCCGGATCAGGGATTGAACCCAGGCCCCCTGCATTGGGAGTACAGAGTCTTACCCACTGGAGTACCAGGGATATCCTCAGAGTAGATATTTTTTACATAGATATTGAATGACTGAATCATAACCCTAAGAGGGAATTGTTACAATTTACAAATGTGGAAACTGAGACACAAGCCAGATAAGTATCTTGCTTTGCTGAATCAAGGCCATATATCTAGTAAATGGAGAGAAGGGTTAGCAAATTATTAGAGGTCATATGCTAATTGCTACCATCTTCAAATGGACATGGACTGTCCAGTTTTCCAAAGCTTCCACCTGGCCCCCTGCATTCTTTTATGATATCTGCTTGACCTTTGTTGCATTTGATTTTGTAAACCCAAATAGAAATACTAGAGGACACAAGAAGTCTATGTCAGACAGTATGCAGACTAGATCTGGAGGGTTGACAGAGAGAGTTTGGAAAAGGTAGCTATGCCTCTGAATCCATATGCCTGCAGATTTATTTGTGAATCTGTTTCTTTCCCAGGGAAGCCCAATCCATTGCAAAACACACCCATTGGATTCTTACCAGACACAGGGTTTTGTGTTTCTCAACTATAAAATAAATCCTTTCTAAGCTGATCAAACTTTTATAAGAACTGCTCATACTGGCTTTAATTTTATTACTCATTTGAACCCATCTCATGAGACATTTTAGCTCTCACTACCTTCTGCTTATGAGATTGCTGTTGTCTCACATCTGATAACTAACTTACACTGGGGTCGGAATCTTTAGTGGGTTTCATAATGGAAATGTCTTACTTGACACACAGTATTATATCATTTTCAACAATACAATCAAACCCAAATCACAAATAGGTTGCTTTTTAAACAATATACTGCCTCTAGGAGGAAGCTTTGTATTGAGATGTTTATGTGTATATATACATATATACAAAGACATATCTTATATATATGCATACACACATGTGTATATTTATGTGCTTATTCTGTAAAATTTAAAAGGCCACTGGTTTGCTGGTGAACAAGATTGCATGCAGTTGTCATGTTTTTTCTAGCCACCCCTGAGTATTGATATTGGGAATTCTCTAACAGGCCCATTGACATTCTTTGGTCACCTGAGCCTTGTATATGTCATCAAAATACAATTTTTCCCTCTCTTAATGCTCTTGAGGTTAAAGACAACGTAGATTTATCTTGAAGAAAAATATGTAAGACAGATTTTGTTTCAGTGTTCCTACATTCTCTTGTACCTGCTACTAGAGTAGAGGAAACACTAGATAATTGTACCTAGAACTGTGTCTTGTAAAGTCATATACATTAAAATGAAAAAAATGTCCATTCATTATTCTGCAATATTTTGTGCAACACACAGTACCCTCTCCTCTTTTTTAACTTCATCCTTTATACTGTTACGAGGCAGATATTTACTTTTGAGACATGAGTTCAGTTCTGGTTGCATGTCCTTTAATAAAATGCTTAGATTAGTGTTGCATAGCAAACATGCATTGTTTTCAAAACTTGAGTATTTCCTATAATTACTGCCATTGCAAGCAACTTCTTAAATTGATGGATTAAAATTCTATCAGAGGAGAAACTTGTTACTTGATTTGTGTCTGTATTGTTCATTAGTGTGCTATTAGCCTAAAACATATGTTTTGAACATAAAGCTCAACAAACACAAATGTTGATACATTTAAGAGCCCACTAAATACATAAAAATAATGAGTAGAGTTATGAATGCCAATGAGTACTTTGCAGGTCCTAGTTCTCCACGGTAGTAGTGCAGTAGGATACTACCGAGGGCTTTGAGGACTTAGAAGAACCAGTATTGTAAGGCTAGTTTTGTTTGGAATAAAACTTGGAAGTTGAATTCTTAAAGAAATGAAGTCTACTAACATTAGTAGTAACACTAATATTAGTAGTTAACAATAATTTCATGATATTAAAATAAGTTCAGCTTGTAAGATCATGTTTCTATCTTAAAACTATTGGTGATCTATCCAAATCTTCCACAACACACTCCCAGTATTCTTTTTCCTATAAACTCTTCATGAATTCCCAGACTAAACACTAACCTTCTTATCTACATTTCTACAACTTGAAGAAATAACATAACATGTCTACAAGTCCAGAAGCTCATTGAAACCACAGACTTTTTCTTATTTGCAATCTATGCTAGGTATTAAGCACACTCCATGTGCTAATTCATCACATTTCAGATATTAAAATGAACCAAAAATTGAGGTTGGGGGAGGCTATTGGCACTTTTTTGTGATTTAGCACTATATACCAGTTCAAAAAGTATCTTAAAACTGCAAAACAGACATTTATTTCTAAGATTTAACATCATAGCAGTAAATATGACAGTCCCAAATTGGAAACTCTATAAAAACCTATCAAATAATGTTTGGTTAAAATTATATGTCCATATGAAGTAATGCTAAACAACCATTAAAATGACATTAAAAAGATATTTAAAGACACGAAAAAAATCTTCTCAGTGTGTTGTAGGTAGGAAACTTGATGGATTAAAAAATATCCAACCTCCATATAAAAAGTATATATATATATATAATAATTAAGAATGTGATAATATTTAAATGTGTTATGTGGGTTAACTTATTTAATTCCCATAAAATAATCTACGGAACAAATACTTTACCTTCTGTGTTATATAGTGACTTCTGTAGCTAAGACAACAAAGGTTATACAATTAGTCATAAGTTTACGTATTAAAAAAAATGAAAAGACATACCCATGACCATAATGAATACTCGAGGTGATGATAGTAGTGGTAGTCATTGTATGTGCGTGTGAGAGAGAGAGTTCATATACATATATATGTGTGTGTGTGTGTGTGTGTGTATGATATAATAAGAGTTTGATCACTTTTTACATCAGATTTTCTCCAAAATAATGTATATTGCTTTGCTATTCATAGTTGTTAGATTATAAAGCTCTTAAATAGAAAGGATGTAGAAGAAATAAAGTGGAAAATGACAGTACAAGAAACAGCCTCTGTTTTTGGTAAAGATTACAGTAAGGTTTTAGTATAGTAAGTATAGTTTAGTAAGTAAGTTTAGTATAGTAAGTTGAATGATAATGGTTGTGTTACCATTGCAGATTTTTGGTTCAAGATGGTCTACCTAATTCTATGCTTTTCCCCATTATCCATTCTGGAGACTCTTTAGATTAATCTTTATGACAGAACATCCCTGGTGGGCCAGTGGTTAAGCATCCTCCTGCCAATGCAGGGTACACAGATTTGATCCCTGGGTCTGGGAGGATCCCACTCACTAGGGAGCAACTAAGCCTGTGCTCCTAGAGCCTGTGCTCAGTAACAAGAGAAGCTACCACAATGAGAAGTCCGCACATTGCAACAAAGAACGGCCCCATTTTCTGCAAGTAGAGAAAGCCCACACATAGCAACGAAGACCTAGCACAGCCACAAATAAATAAACTTTATAAATCTTTATGCATATTACTCCAGAATTTATAATGCTCCTTTTTTTTACTTCCACTTGATTTGGGGATCTATCATAATTTGATTTGCATGTTCCAATCCTTGTTTATAGTTCTCCCTAAAGCATGTACTCTTGGCATGTCTCACATTCCCTCACTATTCACTAGTAATATGTATGCTCACTTATTCTCTTCCAGCTGCAAACACAGGTCATTTTTTTAAAAAGGTTCTTCCTCTGTCAGTCACTGCTCAGTCCATATGCTCGGTGTGTTGGGAAGTGCCAGGAAGCAACCTCCAATCAATCACAGGTGATAGCTGATAAACAACCCAGTTCTTCAACTCCTAGATAAACAGACCGTCTAAAGAGCTCTCTGTTCAGTTCAGTTCAGTAGCTCATTTGTGTCCGACTCTGTGACCCCATGGACTGCAGCACACCAGGCTTCCCTGTCCATCACCAACTCCCAGAGCTTGCTCGAACTCATGTCCATTAAGTTGGTGATGACTTACTACCATCTCATCCTCTGTCGTCCCCTCTTCCTCCTGCCTTCAATCTTTCCAGCATCACGGTCTTTTCTAATGAGTCAGAGCTCTTCTAAAGAGCTCTACTCGCTAACATAAAAATCATGCAAATAAAAAAAAAAAAAAAAATCATGCAAATAATGCACCCTCATGATTTTGTTCTTCTGTCTCACTTCTCAATTCTCCCGTAGGTTCTTCCTGCAACCTTCTTCCGGGGCAAGGTTAGGATTTTACCAGTGGAAGCACTGGGCTTCCTTGGCGGCTCAGCGGTAAAGAATCAACCTGCAATGCAGGTAGAAGGCTCAGGAGAAGTGGTTTCAATCCCTGGCTCGGGAAGATTGCCGGGAAGACTGCCTGGAAGAGGAAATGGCAACCCACTCCAGCATTCTTGTCTGGGAAATCTCATGGACAGAGGAGTCCAGCAGGCTGCAGCCATGGGGTCACAAATATTTGGAAAAAACTGAGTACACATGCATGAAACCTACTTTCAACAAACTGTTTGCATTTGAATACTTGTCTCACAGCTTGTTTTGGAGAAAACTTAACCCTACACAACCCCTCTTCCAGGCATGGTCTTTATCTTCTCTACTGTATTGGACACATCTTATGTTTTTCCTCTGATTGGCTTCCTTCCATGATCACCAGGGCCCCAGCAGGCTACTCCTCCACCTGAGTCTGATTCAGTCTGACACCATGGTACCCATTCTTTCAACTGCTTCTTTGAAACAAAGCTGACTAGCCACACATCCTAAGTTTCTGGCCTCTTCCACCACTTCTGTAGTTGAGTGAAATGCCACATCATGAAGCTTGGGATCTGGCATCCCAAGTCACTGCTGAAGGAGACAGTTAGGGCATCCTAAATTTCTTTAGGATTCCTAAACTTCTTTTGAGATGAACTTAGACAAATGAGAAGTAGGAGATGGGGAAGATTCAGATAGATAAATGTGTTGAGATCAATTATAAAATAATCAAAATAACCTCACAAAGGCATGGGGTTGCTATTTCTAAGAGACTTCCCTTGAGTTACTTATGAATCAAACAAAAGAAAATGATTCTTGGCATCTATTATATGTCTGCCACAACTTAAGGAATTGAGTGGATTATAAAAGAATCATGAGTTAGAGGCTGGGAATGTATTGTAACTGACACTGCCCTAACCTAAGAAAACACACTGTTGAAGACTGTAAGATCTTCAGCGTACATTCTCCTTTTGTTCTACTTTTCTATTGCTGTAAAGAGGATTAACATTCTTATTGTAAAGAAAACTAAATATGGAAATGAGTAAGGAACAATGTAAACTGGCCATAGATAACTTCTGCTAGTACTTGGGTATGTGTTATATACTTCCAGTAATTTTTCACTATATGTGCATATAATGATGCATCTATTATAACCCATATCTGCCTTTTTATCCTACTTATTATCTCCTAAAGTCATTAAATAATCCTTGAAAGCAGGCTCTTCAGTGTCTCCATAGTATTCTTCTAGTCCTCTATTTTATTCCTGCTATTGGAATATGTATTAATTTGTTAAACTAATCAGATATTTTTGGACATGAGGATTGTTCCAAATTACTCATTAACACAAAAAACACTGTGATATATGCCACTGTAAAATACATAGATTTACAAGCCATGATTAGTTTTTCAGAAGAGTTATTCTTTCTTATGAGGGTTGACAATGACAGTAATTTTTAATCTTGAAATACAAAAGCAATATACCATAATAATGATATCAGGAAAACAGCAATCATTCTAACAGAACTATTATTAATTTTGCATATTCTCTTCTAGATTTTCTGCTTTTCTCATGGCTAGGCTTATGAGGAAACTATTTTTAACATGGCTTTTTCACTTAATATTCTCTCTTATATAATCCCAATGTTGCAAGAGGTACTTGATTTTAATATTCTTAATACATGCATCATATTCATTCAAGTATATAGGCTATGGCTGGCAACTATTACTCCATTGTAAGATATTTAGTTTTTTTTGTAATATCCTGTTATTTTAAATAACCACAAGATAGATAAATATCAATATCAAAATATATGTCAATAGGTTGCTGTTGTTTAGTAGTTAAGTCATGTCTGGCTCTTTTGCAACCCCAAGGACTGTAGGTGACCAGGCTCCTCTGTCCATGGGACCTCCCAGGCAAGAATACTGGAGTGGGTTTGGGTTGCCATTTCTTTTTGCCTGGGATCTTTCCAACCCACGATTGATCCTGCGTCTGCTGCACTGCAGGCATATTCTTTACCACAGAGCCACCAGGGAAGCCTATATCTATAGGTAGATAGATATAAATATAGATCAATATTTATTTACCTACCTATCTCTAAAACTTTACCAGATGCTTGTTTTTCAGTGTTAATCACTGGTGTTCTGTTGAAAGGTCAAGCATCATTAAAAAAAAATCCAAGTTACACAGGGGTTAAGAAATGAGGATAGTCTTATAACTGCTCATCCTCTAGGTGTTAAATGCAGTTGCTGTTGACATCATACTCAAATTCATTCTAAAGTCAGGTGACAGCAGCACTATCTTCCATCAACATGACCTGAGCAGGTTGATTTAACTTTATATTGGATATTGGACTAACACTGTCCAAGAAAATCATTTGTCCTTCTCAGTGGGAATGGACGTAGACCTGTAAACACATTTATTTTTATCCTTTTCCACACAATGGAATATCCATGCTTAGTTGTTGACTCAGAAGTATTTGCTATGTGCACTGGGATAGCCAATAAAATAACTGAAAACTGTTATCATTTATCTTGATTTAAAAGGGAGATGCTATTTCTAGGCTAGACCTGAAATGTCACTTTTGCTATAGTCTTTGTATTCTAAAGTCAAACCTTTTCCAAACTGCTTATTAAGTGACAAGAAGTTGAGTAAAGTTTATTGACCACTTGAATTCCTATTCCTTGATATCGTTAGGCAATTTACATAAAATAAATATACCATCAGCCTTGGGAAGTGTGTCCCATAACCACATTTTAACCTGGAAGGAAGTTGTGTGTCTCTAAGATTTTTAACTCCCACACATATAGCTAGTTAAGTGCAGGATTAGGATTCAAATCCATTTTAATTCCTTCAATAAATACTTAGTAGATAAAATGTTCTGAACATGAGAAATATCACTGGGGGAGAAGGGATGAGATAAACAGTTGTTTTTTTGTGATTTTATAGTCTGGGCATCTCTGCCATATTACTGCTTACTTCAAAGTGCACAATCGAGGTGTTTCTCCAACACAATTTTTTCTCTTAATTTGACCAAGTATAATGCCTAGAGAGAACTGATACTGCCTGAAATTAAGAACAAATGACATTTTCTGATCATGAATATGAGGCAAGTACCATTGCTGTATGAAGAATTGACAAAGAAAATTTAGGCTTTTTTTATGCCTTTAGGAATTCAATCTAAATATATGGAAGCAGATATTGAAAGAAAAAAAAAATCAAAAGGACTGAGAGGTATTCTAAACAAGTAGCTCTAGGAGTATCTCCTTTCATTCTACCCATCTCCTTTACCATAAAACTCACCAGGAAGAGAAGTTTTATTCCTCAGCCTAAGTCTACACAGCATTTTAGCATAGACTTCTTTTGTGATTGGAGACTATGCTCTCAAACTAGGACTTCTTTAAATATAATCTATTTTGTATTTACCTTGTCAACAACAAATTGGCGCTTATCATTGGCCCTTGCCATCTATGTCTATGAGGATTAAATCATGTACTGCTGCAGCTGCTGACCTTCAACACCCCCTGAAAAGAGTTCAGGTGGAGGGCAAAAATAAGACAGTTTTCCCCTGCTCTGGGGAAAACTGATAGGACAAGCCTTCAGATAATTAGATATTTTCAGTAGCCAATTTTATGAGCTCAATTCTTGCATTTTCTCATATTTAAAAATCACTAAAATCTTTCCTCATGATGACTGTTCCTTGTGACTAGCAGAAAGCTTCATAAAACTATCAGAAACTTTCTGGAAAAATATGTACTTGATTCCATGTATTCCCCCTTCACCAAAATCACATATATGCTGACTTTCCCCTTACCTCTTTGGAACAGTTTCTCAAAGCTATCTGAGGCACTGTCTCCCATGCTGCAGTCCTCGTTTTGCCCCAAATAAAACTCAATTCACAACTCACATTGTGCTTTTTTCAAGTTGACAAGTTCTTGTTTATTCATGATTGCATAACAGGTATTTGTGTGAGCCCAACATTTGTGTCTTAATTAAGATCACATGAGGCTGAGGGATGACTTGCAAACTCAGGTTGGATGACAGAAAAAAAAACTGCCCCATGATTACAAGATGCAAACTGCAACACAAAAATATGCTCACACAAGCATGTGCATTTGTTTTCTCTGTTTACATTAGGTCAAAGGGGGCAATCCACTGAAGATTGCTTTGTTAGTTGCTCAGTCATCTCTGACTCTTTGCAACCCCATGGCCTGTGGCTCACCAGGCTCCTCTCTCCATGGGATTCTCCAGGCAAGAATACTGGAGTGGGTTGCCATTTCCTTCTGCAGTGCATCTTCCCCACCCAGTGATTGAACCTGGGTCTCCTGCATTGCAGGAAGACTCTTTACCATCTGAGTCATCAGGGAAGCCCCGAAGACTGCTGTAGGGTTTGCTTGTTTAAATGAACATAAAAGGGAAATAAAAAATGAAAAGAAGTAACCAATTCACTGTATAAGCAGGAACATAATCACATTGGAATAAGTTAGGGTACCTTCTTTAAAGGGATTATAAAGGCACTTGGAAACCCTAGAAGCATAGTCCTGTAGAAGACCAATAATTGCACTGTCTGAGCAAAGGAGTATGATCTTATCTTTTAAATTTTAAGATATGAAAAGAAAATGATTATCATCTACTGGAAAGAAAAAGGGGCAGTGGCTCTGGGTCTATCGATAGAAAAGGCTTGAATTGGTCCTGTGCAATCCCTCCTGGTGTCAGCTGCACCCTTGGGAATCAGTTTTGCTTGGGAACACACATAACTGAATTCTGATATTGCTGAAAGTGAGATATGAGCTTAAAAATGAGGGTGTGTGATTCCTCTCATTAAAAACAAGCAAACAAACAACAACAAAAAGACAGAGCAGATCGGTCAAAATGCTGGAGCAGCAAGAAAGTACGACCAAATGGATTGGACCTTGGTCAAACTGTAGGGTCCACAGAAAAAAAGAAATAGTTATTCTGAAAATGGCAGTGCTTCCAGAAGTGATGAAATACCTGAGGCACAGCATATGTAATATGTCAATTATTTTTAAAAGAAGAACTTTGAAGAGAGGTAAGTTGATTATATTTGCTGGCATCTGATTGGAAGGCTACACTTGCTTTCAAATGGCTCCAACTTTGCTCCAACTACTTCCAGAACTTCCCTCTGAGATGAGTGTCATTACTTTTCCCTGCAAATTTGTAGGAACCAGCTTGATCATCCATCACTTCTACAGATATGGCACCCCATGGCTAGTCTTTATTTCCAAAAGTCATGTCTTCCTCAGGGAACTAAAGCTCTTTCTCCTGAAACACTCAAAATAATAGACTGCAGTTTCCAAAGTGAATTGGTCTTCATTTTGTCCTTCAAATATAAAGCAATTAGATGCTAAAATGCAATCCAGTGTAGAAGATAATTGTTATCTTTTTACAATTATTAGAATGAGGTTTTCAAATCTTAATTTTTAAAAGCAAAACTCTTGAAAACATGGGTAACATATTTTGAGTGTTTATTATGTGATATGTATTATGCTATCACATTCACTTAGGTCAGTTTTATTTTCCTATCCTTGCCTTGCAGAGCATGTGTGAAATAAGTATTATCTCCAGATTAAATAGACAAAACAATGTAAATGAGGCCACATAACATTGTATAACACAAGAAAGTTTTTCTGTTTTACTTTAAATACCATTTTCTCTTCATCATATCACACTGTCCTATGGAATATTATCATTCACATCTAGAAAATATTTAGTATTTATTAGACACATATTTTTCCCTTAGCATCATGCTAATAGTATGAGAAAGAGGTATTTGAATTCTCCATATTTAGTGCTAAGTAAATTTAACACTTTACTAAAACAGCCTTTTAGACTACAAGTCCGTTAAATAGTCCTCAAAAAGATTAGTAACTTAATTTTAGTTTTCCCAGGATATTTAAATCTGCAAAATCTAGCAGAACATATAGATGGTGATCTGAAAATTTTCTCCCAATTTTAAGACAGAGAATTTAAAATATTTAAATTAGAATTCATCCAGTAGAAGTTACTTTGCTGGAATTCTTCCAAGGTTTTTTAGTGAGCGGGCAATTCATTTGCAAATTTCACAGAAGGTATGAATTCCTTGACACTGATCACTAACCTTTGTGTGTGTATATGTATGTACATGCATGTACACAACTAAGATGAAATAAAACAAATGAATGATAAAGAATAACTGTCTTCCCTCTTTAGAAAATTCTAGAGAGGTAGAATTCTTCAGCTCCTCTGTCAGTTAACAGACGTTAGATGTGCTGGCTGAAGTGTAGGGTAGACAGAAGACTAGATTCATCTGAGAAGAACCAAATTTCTCTTCCTGAGAATGAAACTGAAAGATTAGAGAAACAAGGAAATAATGGAAGAGTCTGTTTGTGCATCTGTGTCTCTTTTTCTGTTTTGCATATAAGAAGCAAAGAGAGGAAAAAAATAACAGAACCAACAGGATTATTATAAGGCATTTTTGTGTTCAGTACAGACCCAATATGTCTTACTTCCAAGAGAATTTATCATAAATATCTATCAGTTCAGTTCAGTTCAGTTCAGTCACTCAGTCGTGTCTGACTCTTTGTGACCCCATGAATCACAGCACGCCAGGCCTCCCTGTCCATCAGCAACTCCCGGAGTTTACTCAAACTCATGTCCATCGAGTCGGTGATGCCATCCAGCCATCTCATCCTCTGTCATCCCCTTCTCCTCCTGCCCCCAATCCCTCCCAGCATCAGGGTCTTTTCTAATGAGTCAACTCTTCGTATCAGGTGGCCAAAGTATTGGAGGTTCAGCTTCAGCATCAGTCCTTCCAATGAACACCCAGGACTGATCTCCTTTAGGATGGACTGGTTGGATCTCCTTGCAGTCCAAGGGAATCTCGAGTCTTCTCCAACACCACAGTTAAAAAATATCAATTTTTCGGCACTCAGCTTTCTCCACAGTGCAACTCTCACATCCATACATGACTATTGGAAAAACCATAGCCTTGACTAGATGAACCTTTGTTGGCAAAGTACTGTCTCTGCTTTTTAATATGCTATCTAGGTTGGTCATAACTTTCCTTCCAAGCAGTAAGCGTCTTTTATGGCTGCAATCACCATCTGCAGTGATTTTGGAGCCCCCCAAAATAAAGTGTGACACTGTTTCCACTGTTTCCCCATCTATTTCCCATGAGGTGATGGGACCAGATGCCATGATCTTAGTTTTCTGAATGTTGAGCTTTAAGCCAACTTTTTCACTCTCCTTTTTCGTTTTCATCAAGAGGCTTTTTAGTTGCTCTTCACTTTCTGCCATAATATCTATATTGATCTCTAAATGTAGTCAAATTCATATTTAATGTTGTCAATATCCTGAATTGATAGATTTCAAGAAGGAACAAATTATCCATTTAATGCAGGTTATAGGATACCTCTTCACAAATTGTAATAAAGGCTTATGGACCACCTCATCAAATATGCAATTAGCAACTTCTCTGGTGGCTCATTGGTTGAGAATACACCTTGTAATACAGGGGACATAGGTTCAATCCCTGGTCAGGGAAGTAGGATCCCACATGCCACAGAGCAGGGCCCATGTGTCCTAACCACCGAGCCCATGTGCCAGAGCTGGAGAGTCTGTGCACCACAAGAAAGATCCTGCGGGCCACATCTAGGACCCGATGCAGCCAAATAAATAAACAAGTATTTCTAAACATGCAAATAATTTAGTCTACCATTCGTATTTATCAGACAAAGATGCTAAAATCCAAAGATTTGTTTATGGGCACATGATGTTTTCATGTTCTGTGACCCAGATGTACATTTGGCATTAACTCCTGTTCCAGTTCCACTAAAGACACATTTTCAATGCTCCATTGCAGATAATCAATATAGTAGTCTTGGTTTGCCAATGACACGAATGGAATTCAGTAAAGAAACATAAGAGAATAATAGTGTTTTAGTCAGATTGGTGATGAGCTTTGTTAAAGTTAAGCTAGTCAGCTGTCACTCTCATAGTGATTAATCAAGCCCTTTATCCTAATAGTATCTTAAGGAACCACACCCCACCTCTCTATACATAAATAGGTCAATACTCTGTATTAATGTATCCTTAATGTATCCTCAAAAGGAAACAAATGGATATTTTAAAAGAACACTCAAATACAAATATCAGATGCATGAATTTTAAGTCAGCCCCTGTTCCTGTGATTGTTCTTATGCTTGTTACTATCCAGAGAAGTTCCAGAGATCAAAGAATTTCAAAGCTGTAAGCCATGCTCCTAGAGCATGTTAGGAAACTGACCATAACCCTCTGAAGAAAAGTATTATAGAAAAACAATTTTCAGATATGTATGTTAATAGAGATCAAACTTACAGAAGTGACTCTCTGCATCCTTATTGATAGTTTTGCATTTTATTTAAGAATAAATGGTTAATAGAATAAATAAATTTATGGTGAATAAATTCTGGAAAAATAAAACAAAACACACATCTCTGCAATATATTCTACAGTACAAAGAGCAACTATACACTGACAGATTACATAAGAAGTTATATAATCAGGGACTTTCCTGGTGGTCAAGTGGTTACAAATCCACTTTTCAATGCAGGGGACACTGGTTCGATCCCTGGTCAGGGAACTAAGATCCCACATGCTGCAACTAAGACCAGAGGTAGCCAAATAAATAAGTATTAATAAAGAAGAAGTTATATAATCTTAAATGGCTACATGGGTTAATTATCCATTTAGTGTAAAGTGCTTACTACGTACAATGCTAGACCCACAGGATACAGAATATGAGGTATTGCTACAGTGCTTAAGAGCTCAAAGGAGATACACATTAATAAATATTGTGAAAAAGTAAAGTGAAAATCATTCAGTTGTGTCTGACTTTTTGTGACCCTGTGAACTGTACCCCACCAGGCTTCTCTGTCCATGGAATTTTCCGGGCAAGAATACTGGAGTGGGTTACCATGCCCTTCTCCTGGGGATCTTCCCAACACAGAGCTTGAACCCAGGTGTCCTGTATTGCAGGCAGATTCTTTACTGTCTGAGCCACCAGGCAAGCCCAATAAATACTGTAATAACCATCAAATGCTACAAATGTATGTACCTGTTCCCATGATGGTGCCAGGTGTGAGAGGGGAGAGGGGAGATTCACCTACTTGAGTGGGTCACTAGAAGCTTTATAAGTAGAGGTGGCATTTGAATTGGGTCTTAAAAACCATGTAAATTTTTTTCCTTAAGATCCTTTAGAGAAAGGGAAAAGAGAAGAGGTTTTTCAAACAGGGTCAATGTGTTCAGGGAAATATAAATAGTTTGATATTCCTAGTGTAAGACATATGTCTAGGAGAAGGCAGCATGGACTGAAGTTTTAGAATAGATATGTAAGAGACAGTTGCTCAAGGCCTGGGATGCTATTTTGTCAGTCTGACTATTAACCTGTTGAAGAGTTTCTAAGCAGGTGAATTCAGATTCAGATCTATCTGTGTGCACTGCTAGAAACTCCCATCACACCTTCACTGTATCTGATTTCTTCATCATCAGTAAAGCTGTTTGACATAAACTGTGCTCTAACTGGTGCTGCAGGAAAGTATGTAACACTTGTGGTAAAAGCTGGATAGCCTCTGCTCACTCTGCTAACTCAGAGAGGGCAGCTCTGCGCACTCAGCCCATGTTCCCACCTGAAGTCCCTGACTCTTAGTTTTCTCTGTAGCCAAGCCAAGACTCCACCAAATGTAATACTCAACCAATGGGGACAGGAATCCAAGGGTATGTTCTTCATCCTCCTATACTCAGAAAGACAATCTCAACATACACTCTATACATTTCTTGAGAGAGTCCCCAGTAGGATTGAGCTCCTAATGCCCAATGAATAATTTAGTTCAATAATTAACCCTTTATAGTCTTTCTGTCCCTGTATCATTAACCTACTTTCCTCATCATGTGTTCCTGAATTATCTTGGAATAAACTACCCGTGTCCAAATTCATACTTCAGTCTCTGCTGAAGGGAAACCCAAACAAGCAAGCAAACACAAGCTCTCTGAAGGAGACCTCATCATGCTATCTGGTATGCTGAGCAGTAGCTCCAAAAGAAACACAGTAAGTATAAATGTTTGGTGATTAGAGTGGACACTGATGACAGGTGGCAGATTAAGAACCAGGAATAAATCCTACTCATTTCCCAATCAAGAATAAAATACATTATGTTCTACGAGAAATTATTTGTGCATGAGTGGCCATAAGGTTGATATTTCAGTGATCATTTGTACTCCTGCTTGAAAGCTAAGGCTTCACTGGTAGCTCAATCGGTAAAGAGTCCACCTACAATGAAGGAGACCCAGGTTCAATCCCTGGGTTGGGAAGATTCCCTGGAGAAGGAAATGGCAACCCACTCCAGTGTTCTTGCCTGGAGAATCCCAGGGACGGGGAAGCCTGGTGGGCTGCCGTCTATGGGGTCGCAGAGTCGGACACGACTGAAGCAACTCAGCAGCAGCAGCAGCAAAATTGATTGTAAGCTGATTTTTTCAATAATTGCATATTGTTTAATGAAGATTCTGGGGCTATAGTATACTGCTAGGCATTGTGCATGATACACTAGAGGAAAATATATGTTATAGCAATTTCAAAATCCAATATAATCTTGCATAGATTTGAAATTCATCAAGAAAGATGGTGGCAATATTAACAATGGAAACACTGTTTCCCTGATCAGCAGTTTTTCAACCCTTTCATCTTTAATTAAAACTAACAATTGTAACTACAAAGAAGAAAAAAAATAAATATTTCCAAGTTCCTTTAATGAGGCAATAATAACCAAAGGATCTGTACTGACAAATAAGGAGTAAAGCACCATCACTTTACAGGAACATGCCACCGTGCCCTCTGTTTATTCTGGGGAAAAAAAAAAAAAAGTAATATCCTACTGATTTGTTTCTTTGTATATTATGAGAAAAATGAAGATACCAAGGAAAAAATGTTTCTTAAAATATAAGTATATCTTAGCTGCAAATGAAGATAGAGAGCACATGATAGAACTTGAATTTTCAAGATAAAATATACAGTTACAGGATGACTGAAGTATCCAAGACCTGAGAAGTTAAGATTTGTGATAGAAAGACCCTTCATTAATTTATGTTGTCATAGCAATATAGTGTTCAGTCAAATATAGTGAAAATACTTGTGGCATTAGCATACTATGTTTCACAGCGGCTTATGGTAATTATAAATATCCATATACATATATGGATATAAATATTTGGGGGATTATATATCTATGTCTATGTTTATTTGCTTTGAAACTTTTTCTAAACTCTAAGTAGAGTTAATCAGGATTGCTCTGGTGCTCCCAAGTATCCTTTGTTGTTAGTGGAATATTACTCTTCATGTTGTATTATGGTTGGTTGGTTATACATTCATTGTTCATCTTTATGTTGTGAGTTCTTCAAGAGCAGGGACTACGTCTATGTAAGCATAGTATAATCCAAGTCACCTGTTTTGTGTTTGTTGCAAATTATTATCGTTAAAAATGATTCAAGAAGACCATTTTGGTGACACAAACATAATTTAATACTTCACAAAGTGGGCAGTCTCTGTTCCCAAAGATCCAGAGAACTGCAGAATGGGGCGGAAAGCAGGGAGCTTTGACAGGATAAAGGATAAGGAACAAGGAAGGGACAAACAGAAAATGAATAAGGAACAAGCAAGTAAATACAGAACCAGAGCTGGCTTGGCATCTGGGGATTGGTTGAGTGGATATACCTTGTTTCTGGCCAAGCAGACCATTTACAGGGACGCCAAAATTGCCTAAGTTTTGGTTTGTTAATATGACACCAGGGGTGGAAACAGCTCTATTTGGGCTCAGAAATTTATTTCAACATTATGATGATGATAATAGTGATAATAGTGATGATAATTATGATGCTGATGCTTTTGTTGGTGAATATATGATTATAATACCATCACCATTACCATCACCAACACCACTACATCTTCTACTACTGCTGCTATGCAGCTTGTATTAAATAGCTTGAATTTGGGACTGTTTTATAAAATGTTAATTTTTAAAAAATAATTTTCAATTTTTAAATACCAGATTCTTATAAACAAAGTGAGCTGTTGATACCATGAGAAGCACATGGAGATGAGGTCTGACTGCAGAACTGCAAATCCCATTTCTTCTTTACTGTGAGGCTCATATTCTCTGAGAGCAAACAACAAGCTACATTGCACTATTAACTTTTTTGTCTTTATTTTTGGGAAGTTTATTATTGTTAGTTCAAAACATATATCTGACTTACATATGTTAAGTGTGTATATAGGGAACTCTACAGTGATGAAAGTGAAAGAGGAGAGTGAAAAAGTTGGCTTAAAGCTTAACATTCAGAAAACTAAGATCATGGCATCTGGTCCCATCACCTCATGGGAAATAGATGGGGAGACAGTGGAAACAGTGTTAGACTTTATTTTTGGGGGCTCCAAAATCACTGCAGATGGTGACTGCAGCCATGAAATTAAAAGATGCCTACTGCTTGGAAGGAAAGTTATGACCAACCTAGACAGCATATTAAAAAGCAGAGACATTACTTTGCCAACAAAGGTCTGTCTGGTCAAGGCTATGGTTTTTCCAGTGGTCATGTATGGATGTGAGAATTGGACTATAAAAAAGCTGAGCGCCGAAAAATTGATGCTTTTGAACTGTGGCGTTGGAGAAGACTCTTGAGAGTCCCTTGGACTGCAAGGAGATCCAACCAGTCCATCCTAAAGGAGATAAGTCCTAGGTATTCATTGGAAGGACTGATGCTGAAGCTGAAACTCCAATACTTTGGCCACCTGATACGAAGAGTTGACTCATTGGAAAAGACCCTGATGCTGGGAGGGATTGGGGGCAGGAGAAGGGGATGACAGAGGATGAGATGGCTGGACGGCATCACCGACTCAATGGGCATGAGTTTGAGGAAACTCTGGGAGTTGGTGATGGACAGGGAGGCCTGGTGTGCTGCGATTCATGGGGTCACAAAGAGTCGGACATGACTGAACGACTGGACTGAGTGACTGAAAGAAGAATTATAGGGTCACATTTAATTCATTCATTCAAAGAGGTGTGGAGAGGACCTTCTATGTCCCAATCACCATTCCTAGAGCAAAATAATGAGTAAAATATGCCAGAGTCTTCACTTTTAAAAGCTATGACCTGGTTGGAGAGAATAACAGTTATAAATATATGATGATAAGTGTTATAAAACAATATGAGACAGTGTTCTATTGCTTTATTTTTATAAAATTCAGTGGTCAAAACAGATGCCTGAGGGTAAACTATCAACTCAAATGAGTTAAAAGAGCAAGAAAGAATGTTAAGAAATCCAAGGGAGCATCAGAATGATAAACACTGAACTACAGCCTGTGTCAGGACAATCGTGGGGCTTCAGCAGATGGAAGCAAAGCCATCACTCAGCTTCGGACAGTGTGGCTTTGCTAGAAAACCAGCCTAGTGATGCCAGAGCCCATGGTTTTCAAAAAACAGAAGTGAAATTGTGATATTTTCTGCCCTTTAATGATTGGGAACACTATTATTTTTAATCACAGTAGGAGCCAACATTTTGTGATTCTGAGAAAACTAGTCTTCATGCTGTGTCTGCCCACAGATCTTCTAGTGTTTGGCCTCAGCAAGAGACCCAAAGACAGATGAAAGTGGGAAGAAAGGAAAGATGGAGGCTGTGTCCTTTAGGCATTGAAGAGAGAAAAGTGTTCTCTAATATTGTGCTTTTGCATCTCCATGGTGGCAGGGCCACAGATTCATGCTAGGGATGTGTGTTGGGGTAGGATGGGGGAGGGTTGGTACCGCATAAATGCCTGTACAAGTGGCCACTGACTCCATGGACTTCTGGAGCACTGGAGTTGCTATGACCTTGCTTATACAGAGGGCTCATATCCATAGATAGGGTACACAACTTGTGGCAGAGAATCTAAACAAGGGCCAAGAATGATGGCTTCCTCAGTTTCGAGATACCACATAAGGAAGGTAGAGGGGGCCACACAATTACTACTTACTGGTTTTGGCAAATGCAAACTTACAATTTAATTTACTTCAGAATAAGAGGGGTGTGCTGCATGATGGGTCCTGAAACAATTCCTGCAAATTGCATAGTTTTTCAATCGCTGGACACTTAAAACATGCATATGATACAAGTAAGATATAGTACCAATTCTACAAACGTGGAAAGTAAGCTTAGAGTGTTCAATTACTATTCCAGTGCCACATGCCAGTGTCAGTCAGATTTGAATTTGAATCCCAGATATGATGGAAATCAAGGCAATAGCCTAGTTTTGGGCTGAACTCTGGGTTTTAGGCTGCATGGATAGTGAAACCACATTTACTCTGACATGGGAAGTTTTGTGGTAAGACACAAACCTACAATTTAGTAGCTATTCATCATTAAGTCAGAGAAGGCAATGGCAACCCACTCTGGTACTCTTGCCTGGAGAATCCCATGGATGGAGGAGCATGGTAGGCTGCAGTCCATGGGGTCGCAAAGAGCCGGACACGACTAAGTGACTTCACTTTCACTTTTCACTTTCATGCATTGTAGAAGGAAATGGCAACCCACTCCAGTGTTCTTGCCTGGAGAATGCCAGGGACAGCGGAGCCTGGTGGGCTGCCGTCTATGGGGTCGCACAGAGTCGGCCACAACTGAAGCGACTTAGCAGCAGCAGCAGCATCATTAAGTAAATAAAGTTAGGCTGTCTAGTACTCAGTAGCTTCAAGTCTAAAATTAGGATAATATCAATGTTCTTTTTGGACTCAAAGAACATCTGAAAACTCATATTAAACTTCAAAGCATTATGGAAATATTGGATATGATTACCACTAGTGATATAAATAAGTTTCAAATACAAAGATTTCAATCAAAAACAGTAAATTTATCATCAGTAAATAAAGGATCAAAAAGCCATATCACACAAGCATTTCACTGCCTCTAGTATAGTTAATAAGGTCCATCTGCAACAATTCAGGAAGGTAGGTACCATTAGTATTGACAGTGAATATAGGAGAAAATAAAGTTTCAGACATTATATTTACCACACTGACTCAGACGCCACTATTGGTAAAGAACCTGCCTGCCAATGCAGGAGACTTAAGAGATAGTTTCGATACCTGGGTCAGGAAGATCCCCTGGAGGAAGGCATGGCAACCCACTACAGTATTCTTGCCTGGAGAATCCCATGGACAGAGGAAACTGGAGGGCTACGGTCCAATTACTAAAAGCAATAGATATGTAAGGTGAATGCTCTTAGGTTTCTTTTACATTAACTGCACTGTATACTTCAAGGTGATAATTCTATAACTGCCGTCAAAGGCATGCTAAACCTAATATACATAAAGTGCAAGGTAACCTAAACATTAATGACACTGAAAAGCATGGGGACGGGAAAAAACACGCTCTGCTAATTTCCATCACATGTCTAGCAATGTCAGCAGGCTACAAAAAAACTGTTCTAAGAATCAGCATTTTTACTATTGAGCCAGCATTTGAGACAGTGATATTAACTATATTACTTCCATAGCTTTACAACTAAGCAATGAGAGAAAGCTCTAACAACAGTCATAACACGTTATTAGAATTTGCTTATATTAATTAAAAACAAGGAGGAATACTTTGCTTAAAAAGTATACTGTACTGAAAACTGGGGAACAGCTTTTATTCATATTGCAAATTGGGTGTGGGGGACATATACTAAAAATCTCATAACTGAGTTAGTCACACGTGCATGAAAACTGTTTTCATTGTTATTGTGTGTGTGCGTGTGTGTGTGTTCTGCAAAATTTGTCCTCTCACTGCAGAGTTTAGGCCTGCATTCTTTAATTTGCATTTGTATGATCAAGATTAAATTCAGCAGATGGCTTTGTTAATACTAAAACAAAATATAAAATCACCTATTTTTGATGCCAACTTCTTTTGCATTTCAGTAGAATAAAAAAGTGTGATAGAATTCTACACTGTGGCAAACAGGTCATCTTGGGGTGAATCTTTGCTTTGATAGTCAGTACTGCCTTTCAATTTGATCCCATTCACAACTCTCTTTCAGACATTTTATCTGCTTTTACTAACCCTGTGTTATTTAGCTATTCACTGTTACTCAGAATTTCAAGAATGCCTTAGTAGAAAACCAAAGTCATCCATGCATTGGTTCTTCATATAAGTGTAAAGTGATAAAATGAACTATCTCATCTGTATATAATATAAATGCAAATTGGAAGAAATTACTAAAAGCTTAAAGGTTGTCTAAAAATCACATCCCATTTATATGGCAACGGTTAGTTAATAATTTCCTACTGATTAAAAGAAATTTTTTAAAAAAAGTTTCCACATTCATTCAATCATTAGTTTCTTAAACATTGTTGAATGTTTCATATCTGTCCCTTGAACACAGTGCCAAAACCTGTGTGGCCTCAGTTTCTATATCTTTACAGAGGGTTAGATTCTTTGAATCTCTATATATGCACACATATTACAAAAAGATCAAAAAAGGTTTATGCTCACCATTGAGCTAACTGAACAGGAAAACTATGTATTTAATTTCAAAACATTTACTTAAATATATTAAAGTATATATACCATATTCAACACATTTTTAATGGCAAAATATGAAGGAAAACACATAATTATATAATGTGACCCTCTTCAAGTAGCTTCTTCTAAAAATTCACATATAAAATTTCCAGGATAAGCAAGATGGCTGCGGAGTGAGTTACAGGGGAAACGCTAGACTCCAGATGGATTCACAGGAGCAGGACAGAGACAGACTTCATCAAGCTACTTCAGAAAGCTGAACCTATCAGCATATTGCCTTCAGGGATCTGTGGAGCAAGGGAAAATGATGTGGACTTGAAGCACTGGCTGTTTCCTGTGCATGCTGTATGGATGGAGAAATCTTGAGGTTACTGGAAGAATAAGACTGAAATCCAGAGGCAAGAGGCTTAAGCCCAAAACCTGAGAACACCAGAGAACTCCTGACTACAGGGAACATTAATTAATAAGAGATCATCCAAAAGCCTCCATACCTATACTGAAACCAACCACCACCCAAGAGCCAATAAGTTCCAGAGCAAGACATACCAAGCAAATTCTCCAGCAATGTAGGAACATAGCCCTGAGTGTCAACATACAGGCTGTCTAAAGTCACACTAAACCCATAGACACATCTCAAAACTCACTACTGGACACTCCACTGCACTCCAGAGAGAAGAAAACCAACTCCACCCACCAGAACACCGACACAAGCTTCCCTAACCAGGAAACCTTGACAAGCCAATAGTCCAACCCCACCCACTGGGAGAAACCTCCACAATAAAAAGGTACCAGAATACAGAAAGGCCACCTGAAACACAGCAATCTAAATAAGATGAAAAGGCAGAGAAATACCCAGCAGGTAAAGGAACATGAAAAACGCGCACCAAGCCAAACAAAAGAGGAGGAGATAGGGAATCTACCTGAAAAAGAATTTAGAATAATGATAATAAAAATGATCCAGGAGTTACAGATAAATAGCCTGGAGACAAGGATTGAGAAGATGCAAGAAATGTTTAACAAGGACCTAGAAGACATGAGTCAATTAAAAATGAACAATGCAATAAATGAGATCAGAAACACTCTGGAGGGAACCAACAGTAGAATAATGGAGGCAGAAGATAGGATAAGTGAGGTAGAAGATAAAATTGTGGAAATAAATGAAGCAGAGAGGAAAAAAGAAAAAAGAATCAAAAGAAATGAGGACAACCTCAGGGACCTCTGGGACAATGTGAAACGCCCCAACATTCGAATCATAGGAGTCCCAGAAGAAGAAGACAAAGAGAAAGGCCATGAGAAAATACTCGAGGAGATAATAGCTGAAAACTTCCCCAAAATGGGGAAGGAAATAGTCACACAAGTACAAGAAACCTGGAGTCCCAAACAGGATAAACCCAAGGTGAAACACCCCAAGACCCATATTAATCAAATTAACAAAGATCAAACACAAAGAACAAATATTAAAAGCAGCAAGGGAGAAACAACATATAACACACAAGGGGATTCCCATAAGGATAACAGCTGATCTTTCAATAAAAACTCTTCAGGCCAGAAGGGAATGGCAGGACATACTTAAAGTAATGAATGAGAATAACCTACAACCCAGATTACTGTACCCAGCAAGAATTTCATTCAGATATGAAGGAGAATTCAAAAGCTTTACAGACAAGCAAAAGCTGAGACAATTCAGCACCACCAAACCAGCTCTTCAACAAATGCTAAAGGATCTTCTCTAGACAGGAAATACAGAAAGGTTGTATGAACACAAACCCAAAACAACAAAGCAAATGGCAACAGGACCATACGTATCAATAACTACCTTAAATGTAAATGGGTTGAATGCCCCAATCAAAAGATAAAGACTGGTTAAATGGTTACAAAAGCAAGACCCCTATATATGCTGTCTACAAGAGACCCACCTCAAAACAAGGGACACATATAGACTGAAAGTGAAGGGCTAGAAAAAAATATTTCATGCAAACGGAGACCAAAAGAAAGCAGGAGTCGCAATACTCATATCAGATGAAATAGACTTTCAAATAAAGGATGTGAAAAAAGACAAAGAAGGACACTACATAATGATCAAAGGTTCAATCCAAGAAGAAGATATAACAATTATAAATATATATGCACCCAACATGGGAGCACCACAATATGTAAAGCAAATGCTAACAAGTATCAAAGGGGAAATTAACAATAATGCAATAACAGTGGGAGACTTTAATACCCTACTCAAACCTATGGATAGATCAACTAAAGAGCAAATTAACAAGGAAACACAAACTTTAAATGACACAATGGTCCAGCTAGACCTAATTGATATCTATAGGACATTTCACCCCAAAACAATCAATTTCACCTTTTTCTCAAGTGCTCACGGAACCTTCTCCAGAATAGATCACATCCTGGGCCATAAATCTAGCCTTGGTAAATTAAAAAAAAATTGAAATCATTCCAGTCATCTTTTTTGACCACAATGCAGTAAGACGAGATCTCAATTGCAGGGGGGAAAAAAAAAAACTATTAAAAGTGCAAACATATGGAGGCTAAATAACACGCTTCTGAATAATCAAAAAATCATAGAAGAAATCAAAAAAGAAATCAAAATATGCATAGAAGTGAATGAAAATGGAAACACAACAACCCAAAACCTATGGGACACTGTAAAAGCAGTGCTAAGGGGAAGGTTCATAGCATTACAGGCTTACCTCAAGAAACAAGAAAAAAGTCAAATAAATAACCTAACTCTACATCTAAAGCAACTAGAGAAGGAAGAAATGAAGAACCCCAGGGTTAGTAGAAGGAAAGAAATCTTAAAAATTAGGGCAAAAAAAAAAAATTAGGGCAGAAATAAATGCAAAAGACACAAAAGAGACCATAGCAAAAATCAACAAAGCTAAAAGCTGGTTTTTTGAAAAGATAAACAAAATTGACAAACCATTAGCAAGACTCATTAAAAGACAAAGGGAGAAGAACCAAATCAACAAAATTAAAAATGATAATGGAGAGATCACAACAGACAACACTGAAATACAAAGGATCATAAGAGATTACTACCAGCAGCTCTATGCCAACAAAATGGATAACTTGGAAGAAATGGACAAATTCCTAGAAAAGTATGACTTTCCAAAACTAAACCAGGAAGAAATAGAAGATCTTAACAGACCCACCACAAGCAAGGAAATCAAAACTGTAATCAGAAATCTTCCAGCAAACAAAAGCCCAGGACCAGATGGCTTCACAGCTGGATTCTACCAAAAATTTAGAGAAGAGCTAACACCTGTCTTACTCAAACTCTTCCAGAAAATTTCAGAAGAAGGTAAACTTCCAAACTCATTCTATGAGGCCACCATCACCCTAATTCCAAAACCAGACAAAGATGCCACAAAAAAAGAAAACTACAGGCCAATATCACTGATGAACATAGATGCAAAAATCCTTAACAAAATTCTAGCAAACAGAATCCAACAACATATTAAAAAGATCATATATCATGATCAAGTGGGCTTTATCCCAGGAATGCAAGGATTCTTTAATATCTGCAAATCAATCAATGTAATACAACACATTAACAAATTGAAAAATAAAAACCATATGATTATCTCAATAGATGCAGAAAAAGCCTTTGACAAAATTCAACATCCATTTATGATTAAAAAAAAAAAAAAACTCACCAGAAAGCAGGAATAGAAGGAACATACCTCAACATAATAAAAGCTATACATGAGAAACCCACAGCAAACATTATCCTCAATGGTGAAAAATTGAAAGCATTTCCTCTAAAGTCAGGAACAAGACAAGGGTGCCCACTCTCACCACTACTATTCAACATAGTTTTGGAAGTTTTGGCTACAGCAATCAGAGCAGAAAGAGAAGTAAAATGAATCCAGATAGGAAAAGAAGAAGTAAAACTCTCACTGTTTGCAGACGACATGATCCTCTACATAGAAAATCCTAAAGACTCTACGCAAAAATTCCTAGAGCTAATCAATGAATATAGTAAAGTTTCAGTGTATAAAATTAACACACAGAAATCCCTTGCATTCCTATACACTAACAATGAGAAAACAGAAAAAGAAATTAAGGAAACAATTCCATTCACCATTGCACCAAAAATAATAAAATAGTTAGGAGTGTATCTACCTAAAGAAACAAAAGAGCTATATATAGAAAACTATAATACACTGATGAAAGAAATCAAAGAGGACACAAATAGATGGAGAAATATACCGTGTTCATGGATTGGAAGAATCAATATTGTCAAAATGGCTATTCTACCCAAAGCAATCTATAGATTCAATGCAATCCCTATCAAACTACCAACGGGATTTTTCACAGAACTAGAACAAAGAATTTCACAATTTGTATGGAACAAAAAACCTCGAATAGCCAAAGGAATCTTGAGAAAGAAGAATGGAACTGGAGGAATCAACCTGCCTGACTTCAGGCTCTACTACAAAGCCACAGTCACCAAGACTGTATGGTACTGGCACAAAGACAGAAAGATAGATCAATGGAACAGAATAGAAAGCCCAGAGATAAATCCACGAACCTATGGACACCTTATCTTCGACAAAGGAGGCAAGAATATACAATGGAAAAAAGACAACCTCTTGAACAAGTGGTGCTGGGAAAACTGGTCAACCACTTGTAAAAGAATGAAACTAGAACACTTTCTAACACCATACACAAAAATAAACTCAAAATGGATTGAAGATCTAAATGTAATACCAGAAACTATAAAACTCCTAGAGGAAAACATAGGCAAAACACTATCCGACATAAACCACAGCAAGATCCTCCATGACCCACCTCCCAGAATATTGGAAATAAAAACAAAAATAGACAAATGGGGCCTAATTAAACTTAAAACTTTTGCACAACAAAGGAAACTATAAGCAAGGTGAAAAGACAGCCTTCAGAATGGGAGAAAATAATAGCAAATGAAGAAGCAGACAAAGGATTAATCTCAAAAATATACAAGCAACTCCTGCAGCTCAATTCCAGAAAAATAAATGACCCAATCAAAAAATGGGCCAAAGAACTGAACAGACATTTCTCCAAAGAAGACATACAGACGGCTAACAAACACATGAAAAGATGCTCAAGGTCACTCATTATCAGAGAAATTCAAATCAAAACCACAATGGGGTACCACAACATGCCAGTTAGAATGGCTGCTATCCAAAAGTCTACAAGCAATAAATGCTGGAGACGGTGTGGAGAAAAGGGAACCCTCTTACACTGTTGGTGGGAATGCAAACTAGTACAGCCGCTATGGAAAACAGTGTGGAGATTTCTTAGAAAACTGGAAATAGAACTGCCATATGACCCAGCAATACCACTTCTGGGCATATACACTGAGGAAACCAGATCTGAAAGAGACACCAATGTACCCCAATGTTCATTGCAGCGCTGTTTATAATAACCAGGACAAGGAAGCAACCTAGTTGCCCATCAGCAGACGAATGGATAAGAAAGTTGTGGTACATATACACAATGGAATATTACTCAGACATTAAAAAGAATACATTTGAATCAGTTCTAACAAGACAGATGAAACTGGAGCCCATTATACACAGTGAAGTAAGCCAGAAAGATAAATACCAATACAGTATACTAACACATATATATGGAATTTAAAAAGATGATAACGATAACCCTATATGCAAGACAGAAAAAGAGATACAGATGTATAGAACAGACTTTTGGACTCTGTGGGAGAAGGCGAGTGTGGGATGATCTGAGAGAATAGCATTGAAGCATGTATATTATGAAGTGTGAAACAGATCGCCAGTCCAGGTTGGATGCATGAGACAAGTGCTCGGGGCTGGTACACTGGGAAGATCCAGATTAATGGGAAGGGGAGGGAGGTGAGAGGGGGGATCAGGATGGGGAACACATGTAAATCCATGGCTGATTCATGTCGATGTATGGCAAAAACCACTACAATACTGTAAAGTAATTAGCCTCCAACTAATAAAAATAAATGATAAAAATAAAATTTCCAGACTTCCTGTCACAGATGAGTTATCAAAATAAGTCTTATTTTTATATCTTCTACCCAAAAGTTATACTACTATAAGTAACTTCAAATACTTCTGAATATTAAATTAATAGCATAGCAAATGCTAACATATGTAATGTTTACAATTCTGGAAACATAAAAAAGAAAATTTCTTCAAGTATTGTTAACATCTGATGGGGTAGAAACAGACTAACATTTAGGGCCAGAAAGAACTGAAAAAGAATCTTATTACTTTCTCTGCTGCTTGGTACTACTGTGACTTCAGGGAAAAAAACTTCTTTAAACCTTGGTTTCTTCATCTCTTTTGCTTCTGCCATTACTTTATGGAGGAATTATTTATAGTAAACTGTACCCAGTAAAGTAAATGACTTTCATCCATCAAAATCAAGATACAAAACATTTCCAGTACCAACAGTGGTTTCTCATGTCCTTGCAACCCATGCCTCTGTTGCCTTCTGCCATAGGCAACCACTGGTTGACATCTGATATCATGGATTGGTTCATAGTTTACATAAGTGGAAAGTTTTGTGCCTGGCTTCTTCCACTCAGCACAAGGATTTTAAAACCTGTTCACATTTTGTCTGTGTCAGTAGTTCCGGTTTTCTATTTCTGCTTCTCATTGTTGAGTAGTATAACATTTTAAGGATATACTTCATTTTGTTTCTCCATTTATCTGTTCATACAGGCTTATGTGGAGAAGGCAATGACACCCCACTCCAGTGCTCTTGCCTGGAAAATCCCATGGATAGAGGAGCCTGGTAGGCTGCAGTCCATGGGGTCACTAAGAGTTGGACATGACTGAACGACTTCACTTTCACTTTTCACTTTCATGCATTGGAGAAGGAAATGGCAACCCACTCCAGTGTCCTTGCCTGGAGAATCCCAGGGATGGGGGAGCCTGGTGGGCTGCCATTTATGGGGTCGCACAGGAAAAGATGTCAAACTGAGATTAGAAGATAATTTTAATATTAAAAGAAGCTCTAAGGTAGAGGATGAACCTCGGTTGTAGAGAGAAGATTACAATTAGAAAAACACTAAAACTATACCAGGTCACATTTCTGTATTTTTACATGCAGAGAGATCTACATTTATTTATTTATTTAATTTTTGTTTATAGAGAGACTGAAAGAATTGCAAGAATGTTTCAGCAGGAAACCAATTTGAAGTCAGAGGAAGATGTATTCCAGATTTCCAAAGGCAGGAAGTAAAGCTATCCCATGACTACCTCTCAGGGACCACAACCACCCAAGGAGCTCTTAATAGCTGAGTTCAGTAAACACACCGAACTTACTGAGGTCATCAAAATGCCTTCATTTAAGAACATCCTTCACCCACACTTCCTCTGGGACAAGTGACTAGATTACAAATGCTTACATCTTACAAATATACAAAAAGACAGTTGTAGAGGGTTACCAGGGGGTAACCCAGAAGCAACTTACTCTTCTGAACTTTACAGAAGAATCAGGTTAAGGCTAAGATTTTGCCTGAATTATATCCTTTTACTTCTTTTCCTTTCCTGCCCTGCTTCATCCTTTTTTTTTTTTTTTTTTTTTTTTTTTTGTCTTTCTATGGTGCATTTTCTTAACAAATCCCTTTAACAGTAATTATCATTTCAGTGTCTTCCTCTGGGGAACCCTATTAAGACCCATCAAAAGGATATACAAGAAACAGACACAATTCTTTCCAAGTAGCAATTTTGATGTAGTAAATGAGTTTTATTAAAATTTCTCTTTTCTTCCACCGTCTCCTTTTTCAGTATTTGATTTAAAATGGTTCTTCCAAATGAGTCAGAGGAAATTGAAATGTTAATTTTTTGGCATAGACATCTTCTGATACCATTCCAAAAGAAAAATACAGGAGTAAATCTTGAAAGTGCATGTCATTGAAAACTGTGAATACATAATAGTAAGTTATTTGAAAAATAAAAATAGTTGACACATATATATGGAATCTAGAAAAACAGTAGTAATGAACCTAGGCATAGGACAGGAAGAGAGATGCAGGCGAAAAGAATGGATTTGTGGACACCAAGTAGGAAGGAGAGAGTGGGATGAATTGAGAGAGTAGTGTTGATGTATCTACACTGTTACGTGTGAAATAGCTAGCTAGTGGGAAGCTGCTACGCAGGCAGGACAGGGAGCTCAGCCTGATGCTTGCAACAACCTAGAGGGGTGAGGTGAGGGTGGAGGTGGGAGGGAGGCTCAGCAAGGAGGGAAGTGTGTGTATATATATATATATATATATATATATACACTTACGGCTGATTCACATTGGTGTATGGCAGAAATCAACACAACATTGTAAAGCAGCTGTCCTCCAATTAAATTTCTTTTTTTAATTCAAAAATAGTGAAATTAACAGTGGTGGCATAATGCACATTTACCTTGACTCAGCTTGCATGGAAATAGCAAAATTAAGACATCAGCGCACAGATCTTCTGTAACAAGTAAGTTATTTCTCTAAACCTCAGAAAATGGATCAGCATGTGTCTTTTCAGCCTTTATCAAACAAGACTCCCAATTTCAGAATAAAAATCTAATTCAAACAAAAAAATTAATTGATACCCATAAACAGGTTCAAACATAGTTTGATCCAGGGTCTTAGGTTTCAGATATCACATTCTCTCTCTCTGCTTTTATTCTTTCTGTGCTGGACTCTAACATGGGCTGAGGTTTATTTGCCACTACATTATGCCTTTTCCCCTTCTGGTAAGAGCAATTTCTTTACCTTTAGGAAAATACAACTTCCCTGATCTTTATCCATGTGATGTGAATTAGCTTGATCTCAAGCCCTAAAGTCAGAACTGCACACATAATGTAAATTGGGCTAATCTATGTATTTTTCCAGTCCTCTAACCACTGTGATTGATTCTGGAATGAAAATATTTCCCAAGACAGGGGTATGAGATTAAACTATGAGAACCACCTGGAAACTGTAAAGAAGATGCATGCTCTTTCTTTTAAGGATGCTGAAGAAACAGCATAAAAGGGCAGAGTTGATGACAGAATTTTGCCTCCAAGGAGGAGTGGTAGGGTGGGGAGATGCTGGACAATAAATCCAATACAAAGAAGAGCAGAGGTAAGAGATGAAAAGTGTAAAAGTGGGTTCCCATATGATGTTCTGATCACTCGCAAGAAGTATCTCTCTCTGTCTCAGAGTACCAGTGTGTCATTTGCAGCTGATATAAATTCACTTTGCAAATACTGTGTTCTACAGACAGCTTTTGCCTTAATCTAGTTCTTAGAGCTTGCAACTTTGGAAAAAAAGCCCTCTTAGCTTTCCTGTAACAAACGTTATGGAACATTGTGAGAGGTCCAATTAGCATTACATGTTCATCTCTGACACAGTCATTACTGGCAGAGGATGAAATATTCTAACTATTCAACTGAATAAATGACCAAAGGAAGGAGTGAGGTGGGACAGAAACTGACACAAGATAATTTAACAGAGATGGGTTTCCCTGTTGCTTAGATGATAAAGAATCCTCCTATAATGCAGGAAACCTGGGTTAAATCCCTGGGTCAGGAAAATCCCCTGGAGAAGGGCATGGCTATGCACTCTGGTGTTCTTGCCTGGAGAATTTCATGAACAGAGGAGCCTGGCAGGCTACAGTCCATGGGTCGCAAAGAGTCAGACACAACTGAGCAACTAACACAGACACATAATTTGGAAGGCTATAATGTAAGAGGGAAAGGAAAGAAGAAGGGAAAGATGTAGGGATGATTCCCAAAGCAAAACTGAGGACTTTCTTACCAGTCCAAAGAGGCAGGGATGCTAGTTAGAAATGATGATACACACGTCCTATTTGTATCATCACAAACTCAGGATTTATGTATAATTTTGACAATAATGCTTACTCTGCATATTTTCTATAATATTTTAAGTGAAATGAAAGCAAAACTTAACATACTGCAGCTGATAAAATACTGATGAGACTACTGATTGAAAACTCAGTCTTAGGTTTATTCTGCATATCTACTTCCATGGGTAGGCTACATTTTTTGTATAAATTTCTCACATTTTTTGTTACATAGTTTATCAAGCCAGAGTAGAGAGCAGTATCTCTTCAGTGTATCTGCAAAAAATGTGTGCTTCCCTTTAGACACCCCTCTATGAATAAACATCAATGTATTTGTGCCATTATTTCCTTTAAGCAATAATTACTTATGAAGACATATGGCTATTCTTTTATCTGTTGTGTTTTCAAGTTATAGCCTTAGTCAGAATTAGCTTTTTGGCCTATAGTTGAAGATTATTTGGGGTTATAGCATACACACAGATTCCTTTAAAATATTAAGCTTTGTTTCTTGAGCTCCTAGCAAACTGTAGGCATTCAACAAATATTTGTGGAATGTCAGATGAATGAAGCCTAAAATTACTATGACTGTGGCTTTCAGTAAAAGATATAGTCTATCTGCATAGGCTATTTTCTCCAGAAAGTTAGGTGACGGTCTCCACTGAACTCTTTATTTCTAAGTGCAAAATATCTCTAAAGAAGATTTAGTCCCCATTTAGAAATGCATAACCACCTCCTTTGAACTCTGTCACTTGAAATTGCTTCACTCCTCTCAACACTCACAGTACTCGAATCTCATTTTAAATTCAGTGGCAGAGAAATAAAATAGGGTTTAACATTCTTGCAGAGCTAAGCTATTGTGCCCAATGTAGGGCTCAGGTTTCTTTCTTAATTTCTTTCTTTTTAAAATTTTATTTGGTTTGTTTGTTTTGTTTTTGGCAAGACTAGGCTTTTATCCATTGCATGCATGCACAAGCTCTTACTGCCTTTCAATCAAGCATATAAATTAGCCACAAGCCTCTGAAAGAAGATACAAAGAAATAATGGCATCACAGTATAATCTCAGCTCAAAAGATGCAGAGGTTGATTGTGCTTTCATGTGTCTAATCCCCATCTTCCACATGAGTCCTTAAGGTGTATGAAGGAAAGAACTGAGACTTCAGTTCTCTGGAGCCCCAACATGCCTTATCCAGTTCTTGCCATGATGTCTATTGCATTTGTTATGATTGACATAGTTGCATACCTGCTTCTCCACTATCCTATGAGGTTCTCCAGAAATCTTGCTCACCCTATTAATCAGAGAGCAACAGATACTCAAAAATGGTGTTTTAAAGTAGAGGACTATATGATGTTAAGTGTAATAAAGTCTTAGATGAAGCAGTTTCATGCTACATCAAATTAATCATGAAAGAGTTCATTTGAATCTACTCCCAAGATTTCACTCTGACTAAAAATGAGAACAATCTCTCAGGATTCTTTATTTTTTAATCTCTAATTTCTAGGAGCCAGGGAAGGAAAAGAACAGGAGTAAGTCCTAAGGTTACAAAAGGGTAAATTTTCTAACACAGAACACTACTTTAGTTAACTTTTGTACAGTGCAGGACCAGAATGGAAGCTTGAATAATGGACAGTACTTATGCAGACATATTTTCTCTGCCAAAAACAAAAGCAAATTATTTTCTTCTCCTTCTTTCTCTCTCTCTTCTTCCTCCTCAATTTATAATTGACTATTTTTTGCTTTTGGCATTAGGTAAACATTAACTATTCAGCTTCATAACTGAAAATATACTCTCACAAAAATTACCCAAACACATTAGGCCATGAAGACAGCCACTGAGGAGTTTTTTACATTTTAAGGAAACTTAGGCAGTGTGAGGGAGACACACACAGAGGGAGATAGATAAAGCTCCTAAAATTAAATGTTGACATCGCGGGTAAAAGCTAACTGGAAGAGGCTGGAAAATACTAAGGCAGAAGAAGAAACTCTGTGAAGGAAATCAAATGGGGGAATCTTGTCAAGTTACCTCACTCCTTCCCTCTCATTGGATTTATGATTTGTTTCTAAACCTCCCTTTTCACACCTCCACTATAACACACTTCAACTCTATGCCCAGGTGGATATGCCTTGGGAACATATCTATAACTTTAACAAGTATACCCCTTCACCTTTAAACTGTGTCATCTTACAATTAAGAAAGGAAAAACAAAATGAATTTTTTAAAAAAAATCTCGTTTGGACTGTAAAAAAAGCAGTATGCATTAAAGAAAGAATAATTATTACTGAGAAACTGAAGTTGTTTTAATAAATGCATTACCTAATTTATGCATGATCATTATAGAAAAACTGAAAAAGAATCTCAAAATGGGAGAAAAATTGTCAACTAGTGTAACACTAATTATTTTAGTATAAATGTTTTTATGCTTTATTCTTCTCTGCATTAAGACATCAATAAGAAATATTCTGAGCTAACCAATGGATGTCGCAAATATAGAAATTTAACCCTAAATGTCCATCAACAGAAGAATGGATAAAGAAGATATCATACAGGTATATGATGGAATATTACTCAACCATAAAAAAGAGCAAAACAATGCCATTTATAGCAACATGAATGCAACTAGAAATTATCACAATAAGTGAAGTCAGAAAGACAAAGACAAATATGTTATCACTTACATGTGGAATCTAAAATATGGCACATATGGACCTACCTATTAAATAGAAATAGACACAGAAAACAGACTGGTGATTCCAAGGGGGAAAGAGATGAGAGAGGGCTGGACTGGGAGTCTGGGGTTACTAGATGCAAATTCTTACACACAGACTGGGTAAACAACAAGGTCCTATAGTATAGCACAGGGAACTATATTCAATATCCTTGAATAAACCACAGTGGAAAAGAATATTAAAAGAATATATATATGTGTTTAACTGAGTATGCTATACAGTCAAAATTAACATAACATTATAAATCAACTATACTTCAATAAAAAATAAATTAATAAAATATAAATATATAATGAGAGGCCTACCATGGGAAACTCAGTATACTGGCTTCTACAATCTAACTTCTTCCTTCCTTCTCCAATATCAACTCTTCTCACCTTCTTCTCAGCTTCTGTGTTCTCACAATAAATGTAAATTTTGCAAGAAAAAATTTAGGGATTAAAGTTTTGCAGATGATAAAAATGTAGTTAAGGAAAGGAGACTATGTCAGAGACAAGTTTGAGAAAATGACTGAGGAAAAAAAAATCAAAGCGTACATATCTGGCCCACAGCAGGGCAGTAATCATGAAGACTTTTCAAACAGAAGCATCTTTGCAGAAGAGGCAAAACCAACGTTGTAAAGTGAGGAGAATAGTGATAAGGGTCAGAAAGTTGTAGTATTGTCCCCATGCAGGTATGCAGATTACTGATTACCCTAGGGCCCTTGGCATTGGGGCTAGCAGAGTCTAGAGCAAGGCTAGGCTCACCTGGAGAAAGATACCATATCCTTGACCAGCCATGGACTCACTATGCTGTATCCAGGCAGGGGAAAGACAAACAACTTTTCATTATTCTGGTGAGCTTCTGGTGGTCACTAGAAAACATCAAGCAGGTGTCCAAATGAACATGCTAATCACAGACTCTGGCAACAAAATAGTGGATATTGATAACAGGAGGGGTAGGAAAGCAAAGAATAGGAAGAGACAGAGTGGTTTGGATAGACGCCACTAATATCTGCTCACTACTTCATAAAAAGCCCTAGAATAGCATGCATGTCTAAGGAGGAGTATGCCAAAAAGAAGGTTCAAGACTGTTCACCTACTTCCCATTGGTCTTTCTGCCTGTAAGTCTATGCAAAGGCTAGGCATTACTGCAAAAATGTACATCATAGTCTTTAAAGTATGCTATAACCATTTTTTATTATATTACTAAAATTCAATTTTCTGTGAATTCATATTTTATATAATAATCACCTGATGGAATAAAAATAACCTAGGTAACTTTTATATATTATCTTGTAACTTCTGTAACCAGAGAACAAGATTATATTCAATACTGTTACTTAAAAGCAAACATGCAAACAAACTTTATTATCACAGTTTTAATTAATGAAATGCTTTATGTAAATTGGATTTTCAGAGGATGAAAAGCCAAGGCAACAGAGTATTTATAACACCATTCTTACATTCATTTTGAAAGCACATTAGGTTCAAAATGGGTAGTAACACATCACTCTCTTCTTGAGTTATATTGCTTGCCCTTATGAACAATGTGATAAATGACAACTTCAAAGCTGGGTTTTCAAACAGTTATCACTACTCTACCAATGGTTCCCAAAGCACACTCACACATTCAACAAGTTTAAAAATCATGCACAGAAATGATAACCTACAGAATGGGAGAAAATATTTGCAAACGATGTGACCAACAATGGCTTAATTTCCAAAATATATAAACAGCTCCTATAACTCAACAATAAAAATCAATAAATGGGCAGAAGATCTAAATAGTTCTCCAAAGAACACATACAGTGGCAAACAGGCAAGTGAAAAGATGTGCAACATCACTAATTATTAGAAAAATGCAAATCAAAACTACAATGAGGTACCACCTCACACCAGTCAGATTAGCCATCATTAAAAAGTCTACAAATAACAAATGCTGCAGAGGGTGAGGAGAAAAGTAACCCTTCTACATTGTTGGTAGGAATGTAAGTTGGTGAAACCACTATAAAAAGCAGTATGGGGGGTCCTCAGAAAACTGAAAATAGAATTATCATATGATCCAGCAGTCCCACTCCCGGGCATGTATCTGGACAAAACTATAATTCTAAAAGATACATGTACCCCTATGTTCATAGCAGCACTATTCAAAATAGCCAAGACATGGAAACACTGTAAGCATTGATCAACAGGTGAATGGATAAAGATGACGCTGTACACACACACACACACACACACACACACACACACACAGAGTGGAATATTACTCAGCCATAAAAATGAAACAATACCATTTAGAGCAACATGGTTGCAACTAGAGATTATCATACCAAGTAAAGGAAGTCATAAAGAGAAATCACAAATACCGTGTGATATCTCTTATATGTGGATTTAAAATATAACACAAACTAACTCACCTATGAAACAGAAACAGAATCACAGACAGAGAACAGACTGGTGGTTGCCAAGAGGGTGGGGACTGAGGGAAGGATGGAGTGACGGGTTCTGGTGAGCAGACATCAGCTTTTATATATGGAATGGATAAACAACAAGGTCCTCCTATATAGTACAGAGAACTACATTCAATATCCTATGATAAACCATAATGGAAAATAATATAAAGACGGACATACACATACATGCATAACTGAATCACTTTGCTGTATAGCAGTCATTAACACAACATCATAAAGCAATTATACTTAATCTTTTAATCAAAAAAATTAAAAGACAAAAAAATTCTGCACAGGCCTTCTTGAAACTAATCTTGAGTTATTTTATTACCTGATTTACACATTTTTTGCAATCTCATAATTTTCAATCATTCTTGAAAATAATCCACAGGAAACACTGCCAAATTCAAATGCAACTATAACTCTTAGAACATGTGTGGGTTAGCATCATGACTTTAACTTGCTCACTCATTTACCAGAGCAAGAAAGATAAGACTAATATTTGCTTTGATCATAACGTGAATGATCTTCACGCTGGACCTTATTTACAAGGAAGTTATTTAGTAG
This sequence comes from Cervus canadensis, assembly GCF_019320065.1. Lineage (NCBI taxonomy): Eukaryota > Metazoa > Chordata > Mammalia > Artiodactyla > Cervidae > Cervus > Cervus canadensis. The sequence continues at coordinate 1,969,504 of NC_057403.1, read as the reverse complement.
AATTTTACCACCTTAAAGTAAACATGTGAGACAAAAAAATAAATAATTCACAGGCAGTGACTTGAAAAAATAGATGTTCAAGTGCCCAAATTCATACTCTGCCCGTAATTATAGCTAAGAACTATAAAGTGAAAGTGAAAGCCGCTCAGTCATGTCCAACTCTTTGCGACCTCATAGAAAGAGGTTTTAATAAAGCACTCTGTTAGGAAGATGTCATTGTTTATAACAGAAAAAGTCTTCATTGGAGAGCAGTCATTTTGCCCAGATCTCAATATACTTATAGAATTCTGATAAAACAGAACAGGAATGGATATCGAGGGAAAACAATATGAAAAAAGGGATGGGGATGGTAGTTTATAGATATAGACAAAAGGATTCAAAAGATAAACTGTGAAATTACTAGAGCTAATCAATGAATATAGTAAAGTTGGAGGATATAAAATTAACACACAAAAATCCCTTGCATTCCTATATACTAACAATGAAAAAACAGAAAGAGAAATTAAGGAAACAATAACATTCACCATTGCAACAAAAAGAATAAGATACTTAGGAGTATATCTACCTAAAGAAACAAAGACCTATACATAGAAAACTATAAAACACTGATGAAAGAAATCAAAGAGGACACAAATAGATGGAGAAACATACTATGCTCATGGATTGGAAGAATCAATATTGTGAAAATGGCTATTCTACCCAAAGCAATCTATAGATTCAATGCAATCCCTATCAAGCTACCAACGGGATTTTTCACAGAACTAGAACAAATAATTTCACAATTTGTATGGAAATACAAAAAACCTCGAATAGCCAAAGGAATCTTGAGAAAGAAGAATGGAACTGGAGGAATCAACCTGCCTGACTTCAGGCTCTACTACAAAGCCACAGTCATCAAGACTGTATGGTACTGGCACAAAGACAGAAAGATAGATCAATGGAACAGAATAGAAAGCCCAGAGATAAATCCACGAACCTATGGACACCTTATCTTTGACAAAGGAGGCAAGAATATACAATGGAAAAAAGACAACCGCTTGAACAAGTGGTGCTGGGAAAACTGGTCAACCCCTTGTAAAAGAATGAAACTAGAACACTTTTTAACACCATACACAAAAATAAACTCAAAATGGATTGAAGATCTAAATGTAATACCAGAAACTATAAAACTCCTAGAGGAAAACATAGGCAAAACACTATCCGACATAAACCACAGCAAGATCCTCTATGACCCACCTCCCAGAATATTGGAAATAAAAGCAAAAATAAACAAATGGGACCTAATGAAACTTAAAAGCTTTTGCACAACAAAGGAAACTATAAGCAAGGTGAAAAGACAGCCCTCAGATTGGGAGAAAATAATAGCAAATGAAGAAACAGACAAAGGATTAATCTCAAAAATATACAAGCAACTCTTGAAGCTCAATTCCAGAAAAATAAATGACCCAATCAAAAAATGGGCCAAAGAACTAAACAGACATTTCTCCAAAGAAGACATACAGATGGCTAACAAACACATGAAAAGATGCTCAACATCACTCATTATCAGAGAAATGCAAATCAAAACCACAATGAGGTACCATTACACGCCAGTCAGGATGGCTGCTATCCAAAAGTCTACAAGCAATCAATGCTGGAGAGGGTGTGGAGAAAAGGGAACCCTCTTACACTGTTGGTGGGAATGCAAACTAGTACAGCCACTATGGAGAACAGTGTGGAGATTTCTTAAAAAACTGGAAATAGAACTGCCATATGACCCAGCAATCCCACTTCTGGGCATACACACTGAGGAAACCAGATCTGAAAGAGACACGTGCACCCCAATGTTCATCGCAGCACTGTTTATAATAGCCAGGACAAGGAAGCAACCTAGATGCCCATCAGCAGATGAATGGATAAGGAAGCTGTGGTACATATACACCATGGAATATTACTCAGCCACTAAAAAGAATTCATTTGAATCAGTTCTAATGAGATGGATGAAACTGGAGCCCATTATACAGAGTGAAGTAAGCCAGAAAGATAAAGAACATTACAGCATACTAACACACATATATGGAATTTAGAAAGATGGTAGCGACAACCCTGTATGCAAAACAGAAAAAGAGACACAGAAGTACAGAACAGACCTTTGAACTCTGTGTGAGAAGGTGAGGGTGGGATGTTTCGAAAGAACAGCATGTATATTATCTATGGTGAAACAGATCACCAGCCCAGGTGGGATGCATGAGCCAAGTGCTCGGGCCTGGTGCACTGGGAAGACCCAGAGGAATTGGGTGGAGCGGGAGGTGGGAGGGGGCATCGGGATGGGGAATACGTGTAAATCTATGGCTGATTCATATCAATGTATGACAAAACCCACTGAAAAAATAAATAAATAAAGGAAAAAAAAAAGATAAACTGTGAAAGACTGTGCAGACTGTGCAGTTTAAATGCTTTTTTTTTAACCTAACCATATGTGATAACCAAAATATTAAATTGCTACTACCTGGAACACTGATTACTTCAAAATTACAGATCATATTTACAGAGAATTGGTGTTTTCTGAGTGTCAGCCAAAAACAATGCTTATTTTTGCTTTTTGAGCTCAGTTGGCAAAGAATCCACCTACAACGCAGGAGACCCCTGTTTGATATCCTGGGTTGGGAAGATCCCCTGGAGAAGGGAGGTCTACCCACTGAAGTATTATTGGGCTTCCCTGGGGCTCAGATGGTAAAGAAGGTAAAGAATCTGCCTACAATGCAGGAGACCTGGCTTCTACCCTGGGTTGGGAAGATCCCCTGGAGAAGGGAACAGCTACCTACTGCAGTATTTTGGCTTGGAGAATTCCTGGCATGTTACAGTTCACGGTGTCACAAAGAGTCACACACGACTAAGTGACTTTCATTTTCAGTAACTAGAGAATTGGTGTGACCACTGTTGGGGTGGGAGTGACTGGCAAGTAGAAAGTCCCGGCTCTCATTACAAGCATTGTGGTGGGCATCACGGTTAACTCCTTCAAATTACTGTCGTCACTCTCCAAGTTAACGGCAGAAACCCAGTTTTAACCACTGACTCAGCTTCAAAAGGATCTCATTGGACTAAGGGTATAATCTTCCTCCTTAGCCATGACATGTTCAGGAACAGGAGGTGGACAAATTGTGGCAAAGGAAAGGGCAGATACAGCATGATGAAGTGCTCTGGAAGAGTTTGAGTTCACTGCCAGGCAAAGTCCCAGGAAGCTCTTTTGCTGTTGGAATGCTGTTGGCTCAGCTGCTACCAACCCCTTTGATGTGCTCAGGGTGTAGTCAACAACATTTTAGACTTGTCAACATTTTAGGCATCAATGAAATAAGAACAATCTGGCCCTTATTACAAACCTGAGCTGCTAAATGAACCTACTTAACCTTGCCATATTTATGACTTCAAGTTATATGAGCACTTTATTTATTTATTTCTTACTTTTAGGGCAGAGTCCTCTTATTGACATAGCCAACTGAAAGTGAGGTTTCTGATTTTTGTAACTGAAATCATTCTTACTGGTATAGCCACAAAAATAATGCCAATAACACTTAAAATTTTAAACAAACAAGCAAATGAAAACTGTAAATATAAAAAGAATAAAAGGATACATGAATGTCAAGGTACTGATTAACTCCACAGAGGCTGAAATTAAAAGGCAACTTGTGTCTGGCAGGAGGAGGTGACTGAGGCTTCATTTATCTGTAATGTATTAATGTTTTGTTACCTTGTCCTCCACATATTTTCTTTAAAGAATCAAAATATTTTAAATCGCCATGATGGACACATGAGTCTGAGTTATTTTATCACTCTGTGCTGTCTAATATGATAATCCTAAACCACATGTTGCTATAGAGTACATACAGTGACACTAATGACAATGACAATGTATATAATGTACACTGGGCTTCAAAGATTTAGTACCAAAAATTCCAATACATGTAAGATACTTCAAAAATTCTACACCGATTACATGTTACAATATTTTAAATAATGATATTTTTAGAATATTGTATTCAATAAAATATTTCATTACGACAATTTCACATGATTCTTTCATCCTTTTTTAATATGTGACTCAGAAACTGAAATCACATACATGATATGCACAATATTCCTATTGGTCATCACCATTATAGATGCTTTCTTTTTAAAAATGTTTTATAAGTAAAACATTTAAAATGAAATTACAAGTCTGTTATATACTTAGAATTCTATTCTATATAGAAAAGATGTTATTGTAAAAGCCAATAAAGAAAAACTCTAATCATTTGTGCACAATTATTATATATTATCCATCTCCTCTTCATCAAGGTGTAAGAAGCTATATTCCACAGATCTTAGGTGATCAGTAACACATTTTCTAACTATTTTTTGGCTTCAAATAGATAGAATGAAGAAAATATAATGGCAATATCACCTTTTATCCTTATTTTATTGTAATAGATATCTGCTCATTAACTGGGTTTTTAATTACTGTCATTAAAAGATCTCCTTGACTTCCTCTGACCTTCTTGATACTCATTACTAAAAGTTCTGGATCATGAAGACTAAGAGTTTTAACTTTAGGGCCAAATCTTGCATAAGCACCTTAGAATTTCAGGAAATTACAATGGATATGATAAGATGGATAAAGATACTCTTCTATAAAAATTGTGTTAATATTAACTTTTATGACTTATCAGAATCATAGAACAATAAATTTCTCTTATCAAGCTCTCATACTTTCAAATCTTAATTGAAAATCTTTAATATCATTTTTAAATTTAATTAATGAAATATTACCTCTCAACCATAAATAGACTATTTACTAAATATTCTCCATTGAAGATACAAAAAATAATAAAAATTATCTATAAGCCCATCACTCAAAGACAAAATAGTTAACAATTTGTAATATTATTTGCCAATTAATGTATGCATATATCTATAGTTTTTAAGTATAATATTATATACTTAAGAATTTCTACAAATTTCATTAGCATAAGTACAAAATGTACTTAGTATATTAATGTACAGGTAGGCTATAATTTACCTAAATATTCTCTTATTTAGAACCTTTCATTGTAAAAGCTAAAAAAATGAGATTAAAAAGTTTCTTTACACATGGTCACACAAATGTATTCCTGAAACAGAGATCTTATTCTAATAATCTTGAGAGAATTTCCAGGGTTCTTTTCTATTATTAGACTATATTAAATTTGGGGCTTTCCTGGTGGTAAATAATCCACCTGCGAATGCAGGAGACATGGGTTCAATCCCTAGGTCAGAAAGATATCCTGAAGAAGAAAATGGTAACTCACTTAAGTATGCTTGTCTGGGAAACCCATGGATAGAGGAGCCTAATGGCTACAGTCCATAGGGTCACAAAGAGTCAAACAAAGCTTAGCAACTAAACAATAACAACATATAAAATGTGACTTGAATCTTGCCTAGCAAAGAGTTGTTTAGTGTCATTTAGTTCAGTAAATCCACAATAAATGTAGGAAATAGCTAGATGCATCCATATTGATGAATCTGAACAGAGCTATCAGTGGAACAATTGAATAATCAAATACCTGTCATCTGACATTAGAAGAACCCAAAGACTCATTCAATTCAGTTCAGTTCAGTTCAGTTCAGTCATTCAGTTCTGTCCAACTCTTTGTGACCCCATGGACCATGGCACGCCAGGCCTCCCTGTCCATCACCATCTCCCAGAGTTTACTCAAACTCATCTCCATTGAGTCAGTGATGCCATCCAACCATCTCATCCTCTGTTGTCCCCTTCTCCTCCTGCCTTCAATCTTTCCCAGCATCAGGGTCTTTTCCAATGAGTCAGCTCTTCACATCAGGGGACCAAGGTATTGGAGTTTCAGCTTCAACATCAGTCCTTCCAATGAAAGCTAGGACTGATTTCCTTTAGGATGGACTGGTTGGATCTCCTTGCAGTCCAAGGGACTCTCAAGAGTCTTCCAACAACACAGTTCAAAAGCATCAATTCTTCGGTGCTCAGCTTTCTTTATGGTCCAACTCTCACATCCATACATGACTACTGGAAAAACCACAGCCTTGACTAGATGGATCTCTGTTGGCAAAGTAATGTCTCTACTTTTTAATATGCAGTCTAGGTTGGTCATAGTTTTTCTTCCAAGGAGCAAGTATCTTTTAATTTCATGCCTGCAGTCACCATCTGCAATGATTTTGGACTCCCAAAAAATAAAGTCAGTCACTGTTTCCCCATCTATTTACTAGGACGTGATGGGACTGGATGCCATGATCTTAGTTTTCTGAATGTTGAGCTTTAACTCAACTTTTTCACTCTCCTCTTTCACTTTCATCAAGAGGCTTTTTAGTTCCTCTTCACTTTCTGCCATAAGGGTGATGTCATTTGCATATCTCAGGTTATTGATATTTCTCCTGGTAATCTTGATTCCAGCTTGTGCTTCATCCAGCCCAGCGTTTCTCATGATGTACTCCGCATATAAGTTAAATAAGCAGGGTGGCAATATACAGCCTTGACGTACTCCTTTTCTTACATAGAACCAGTCTGTTGTTCCATGTCCAGTTCTAATTGGGCTTCCTGACCTGCATACAGGTTTCTCAAGAGGTAGGTCAGGTGGTCTGGTATTCCCATCTCTTTCAGAATTTTCCACAGTTTGCTGTGATCCACACAGTCAAAGGCTTTGGCATAGTCAATAAAGCAGAAGTAGATGTTTTCCTGGAACTCTCGCTTTTCCAATTTCTCCAAGTCTGACTTGGAGAATTTTGAGCATTACTTTACTAGCGTGTGAGATGAGTGTAATTGTGCGGTAGTTTGAGCGTTCTTTGGTATTGCCTTTCTTTGGGACAGGAATGAAAACTGACCTTTTCCAATCCTGTGGCCACTGCTGAGTTTTCCAAATTGGCTGGCATATTGAGTGTAGCACTTTCATAGCATCATCTTTTAGGATTTGAAATAACTCAACTGGAATTCCACTACCTCAAACACCTGGCTTTGTTTGTAGTGATGCTTCCCAAGGCCCACTTTGACTTCACGTTCCAGGATGTCTGGGCTGTAGGTGAGTGATCACACCATCGTGATTTTCTGGGTCATGAAGATCTTTTTTGTACAGTTCTTCTGTGTACTCTTGCCACCATTAAAATCTGATAACTATTTAATTAATTGGCTGGCAGACATATAACATATTAAAATGGATATAATGAAAAAATAATTTGTTATGTTTTTAAATTCTGTATTATTTCAAAGGGATATTTTTGATGTACAGTTATTGCCTGTGAATCTTTCAGCACAAGTTTTGCATACAGTGTTCTCCTCTTATCTGTGGGGAATATATTTCTACACACTTAGGGGATACCTGAGACCATGGACAGTACCAAATACTATATACATTATGCTTTTTTTCCTATGCATACATACCTATCATAGTTTAATTTATAGATTAGGCTCAGAAAGAAATTAACATTAATAACTGAAAATAAACACTCATGTACCCCAATAAAATTTTGTGAATGTGGTACCTCTCTCTACCTCTTTCCCCAAATATATTAATTTGAAACAGTAATGCCTTTTGCATGTTAACTAACCATGCATTGTGGCCATAACTTTGCAGTTTGAAGTGCAAAAAAAAAAAAAAAAGGCACAAATTCATAAGGTCATGCCAGCAGGGCCACATAAGATGTACAGGTCACAGTGAAGAGTTCAGACAAAACGTGGTTCACAGAAGGAAGGATGGGCAAACCACTCCAGTATTCTTGCTGTGAGAACCCCATGAACAGTACTTAAAGGCAAAACTATATTATCACCAGCAGATGAGCCCCCCAGGTTGGAAGGTGTCCAATATGCTACTGGAGAAGAAGAGAAGGCAATTACAAATAGCTCCAGAAAGAACGAAGTGGCTGGGTCAAAGCAGAAACAACACTCAACTATGGATATGTCCAGTGGTGAAAATAAATCCAATGATGTAAGAACAATATTGCACAGGAACTTGAAATGTTAGGTGCATGAATCAAGGTAAATTGGATGTAGTCAACTAGGAGATGGAAAGACTGAACACTGACATCTTAGGAATCAGTGAACTAAAATGGATAGTTCAGTTCAGTTTGTCACTCAGTCGTGTCCGACTCGCTGGGACCCCATGGACAGCAACACGCCAGGTCTCCCTGTCCATCACCAACTCCCAGAGTTTACTCAAACTCATGTCCATCGAGTTGGTGATGCAACCATTTCATCCTCTGTTGTCCCCTTCTCCTGCCACCTACAATCTTTCCCAGCTTCAGCATCTTTTCACATGAGTCACCTCTTTGCATCAAGTGGCCAAAGTATTGGAGTTTCAGCTTCAGCATCAGTCCTTCCAATGAACACCCAGGTCTGATCTCCTTTAGAATGGACTGGTTGCATCTCCTTGCAGTCCAAGGGACTCTCAAGAGTCTTCTCCAACACCACAGTTCAAAAGCATCAATTCTTTGGAGCTCAGCTTTCTTTATAGGCCAACTCTCACATCCATACATGACTACTGGAAAAACCATAGCCTTGACTAGACGGACATTTGTTGGCAAAGTAATGTCTCTGCTTTTTAATATGCTGTCTAGGTTGGTCATAACTTTTCTTCCAAGAAGCAAGCATCTTTTAATTTAGTGACTGCAGTCACCATCTGCGGTGATTTTGGAGGCCATAAAAAAATAAAGTCAGCCACTGTTTCTACTGTTTCCCCATCTATTTGCCATGAAGTGATGAGACCAGATGCCATGATCTTAGTTTTCTGATTGTTGAGTTTTAACACAACTTTTTCACATTCATCATAGGGCTCTTTAGTTCTTCTTCACTTTCTGCCATAAGGGTGGTGTCATTTGCATGTCTGAGGTTATTTATATTTTTCCCAGCAATCTTGATTCTAGCTTGTGCTTCATCCAGCCCAGCATTTCTCATGACGTACTCTGCATATAAGCTAAATAAGCACGGTGACAATATACAGCCTTGACATACTCCTTTCCTGATTTAGAACCAGTTTGCTGTTTTACTTCCAGTACTAACTTTTGCTTCTTGACCTGTATACAGATTTCTCAGGAGGCAGGTAAGGTGGTGTGGTATTCCCATCTCTTCAAGAATTTTTCACAGTTTGTTGTGATCCACATAGTCAAAGGCTTTTGTATAGTCAATAAAGCAGAAGTAGATGATTTTCTGGAACTCTCTTGCTTTTTCGATGACCCAACGGATGTTGGCAATTTGATGTCTGGTTCCTCTGCCTATTTTAAATCCATCTTAAACATCTGGAAGTTCATGGTTCACGTACAGTTGAAGCCTGGCTTGGAGAATTTTGAGCATCACTTTGCTACCATGTGAGATGAGTGCATTTGTGTGGTAGTTTGAGCATTCTTTGGCCTTGCCTCTCTTTGGGATTAGAATGAAAACTGACCTTTTCCAGTTCTGTGGCCACTGCTGAGTTTTCCAAATTTGCTGGCATATTGAGTGCAGCACTTTCACAGCATCATCTTTTAAGATTTGAAATATCTCAAATAAAAAAATAAATTTCAAAAAAAAAGAAAAAAGATTTGAAATATCTCAACTGGAATTCCATCACCTCCAGTAGCTTTGTTCGTAGTGATGCTTCCTAAGGCCCGCTTGACCTCACATTCCAGGATGTCTGGCTCTAGGTGAGTGATCACACCATCATGATTATCTGGGTCATGAAGATCTTTTCTGTATAGTTCTTCTGTGTATTCTTGCCACCTCTTCCTAGTATCTTCTGCTTATGTTAGGTCCATACCATTTCTGTCTTTTATTGTGCCCATCTTTGCATGAAAAGTCCCCTTGGTATCTCTAATTTTCTTGAAGAGACCTCTAGATTTCCCATTCTATTGTTTTCCTCTATTTATTTGCATTGATCACTCAGGAAAGCTTTCTTATCTCTCTTTGGTATTTTATGGAACTCTGCATTCAAATGGCTATATTCAATCTAGATGATCATTCTATCTACTACCGTGGACAAGAAACTCTCAAAAGAAATAGAGTAGTCCTCAAAGATAACAAAAGAGTCCAAAATGGAGTACTTGGGTGAAATGTCAATAATGACAGAATGATCTAAGATCACTTTTAAGACAAATCATTCAATTTCACAGTAATCCAAGTCTATGCCCCAACCACTAAAATGCCAAGGAAGTTGAAGTTGACCAGTTCAAGACCTACAAGTCCTTCTAGAACTAACAACAACAAAAAGATGTCCTTTTCATCATAGAGGTTGTAATGCAAAGCAGGAAGTCAAGTAACATCCCAAACAATAGATAAGTTTGGCCTTGGAGTACAAAATGAAGCAGAGCAAAAGTTAACAGAGTTTTGTCATGAGAACAAACTGGTCATAGCAAACACCCCCTTCCAAAAACACAAGCAATGACTCTACAAATGCACATCACCAGATGTCAATACCAAAATCAGACTGATTATGTTCTTTGCAGCTAAAGATGGCGAAGCTTTATACAGTAAGCAAAAACAAGACCTGCAGGTGACTGTAGTTCATATCATGAGCTCCTTATTGCAAAATTCAGGATTAAATTGAGGAAATCAGGGAAAACCATTAGGCCATGAAGGTATGACCTAAATCAAATCCCTTATGATTATACAGTGGAGGTGATAAATAGATTTAAGGGATTAGAGCTGGAAGGCAGAGTGCATGAAGAACTATGAAACGAGGTTCCTAACACTGTCAAGAGACAGTGACTAAAACTATCCACACCAAAGAAAAAGAAATGCAGGAAGACAAAGTGGTTGTCTGAGGAGGCTTTACAAATATTAAAGCTGAGGAAAGGAGAAAAGTGAAAGGCAAGGGAGAAAGGGAAAGATATATCCAACTGAATGCAGAGTTCCAGAGAAGAGCAAGGAAAAATAAGAAGGCCTTCTTAAATGAACAATGCAAAGAAACGGAGTAAAACAATACAATGGAAACGACTAGAGATCTCTTCAAGGAAACTGGAGTTATGAAGGAAAAATTTCATGCAAGGATCAGCACAATAAAAAACAGAAACAGTAAGGACCTAGGAGAAGTAGAAGAGATTAAGAAGAGGTGTCAAGAATACACAGAAAAAAATGTACAAAAAAGGTTTAAAAGATCCAGATAACCATGATGATGTGGTCATTCACCTAGAAACAGACATCCTGGAGTGTGAAGTCAAGTGGGCCTTAGGAAACATTACTGCAAATAAAAATAGTGGAGGTGATGGAATTCTAGCTAAGCTATTTAAAATCCTCAAAGAAGATGCTGTTAAAGTGCTGAATTCAATATGTCAGCAAATTTGGAAAACTCAGCAGTGGACACAGGACTGGAAAAGCTCAGTTTTCATTTCAATCCCAAAAAAGGGCAATGCCAAAGAATGTTCCAGCTAGCATACAATTGTGCTCATTTCACATGTTTGTAAGGTGATACTCAAAATCCTTCAAGCTAGGCTTCAGCACCATGTGAACCAAGAACTTCCAGATATGAAAGCTGAGTTTACAAAAGGCAGAGGAACCAGAGATCAAATTGCCAACATTCCTTGGACCATATTTCTGCTTTACTAACTCCACAAAAGGCTTTGACTGTGAGGATCACAATAAACTGTGGAAAATTCCTAAAGAGATGGAAATACCGGACCAGCTTTCCTGTCTCCTAAGAAACCTATATGCAGTTCAAGAAGCAAGTTAGACCCAGACATGGAACAATGCACTGGTTCCAAATTTAGAAAGGGGTATGTCAAGGCTGTATATTGTCACCCTGCTTATTTAACTTATATGCAGAGTATATCATGTGAAATGCCATGTTGAATGAATCCCAAGCTGGAATCAAGTTTTTCAGTAGAAATATCAACAGCTTCAGATATGCAGATGATACCACTCAAATGGCAGAAAGTGAACAGGAACTAAAAAGCCTCTTGATGAGAGTGAAAGAGGAGAGTGAAAAGGCTGGCTTAAAATGGCATTCAAAAAACAAATATCATGGCATCTGGTCCCATAACTTCATGGCAAATAAATAAGAAAGAAGCAGTGACAGATTTTATTTTCTTGGGCTCCTAAATCATTACGGACCATGACTGCAGCCATGAAATTAGAGACCTGTTCCTTGGAAGGAAAGCTATGACACAACTAGACAGTGTATTTAAAAGCATAGATATCAATTTGCCAACAAAGGTCCATTTACACAAAGCTATGATTTTTCCAGCTGTCGCATACAGATGTGAAAGCTGGACCATAAAGAAGGCTGAACACCAAACAATTGATGCTTTTGACTTGTGGTGCTGGAGAAGACTCTCAAGAGTCCCTTGGACGGCAAGCAGATCAAATCAGTCAATCCTAAAGAAATCAACACTGAATATTCATTGGAAACACTGATGCTGAAGCTGAAACTCCAATACTTTGGCCATCTGATATGAAGAGCCAACTCATTGGAAAGGACCCTGATACTGGTAAAGATCGAAGCCAAAAGGAGAAGTTGGAGACAGAGGATGAGATGGTTAGATAGCATCACTGGCTCGAAGGACATGAATTTGAGCAAACTCTGGAAGATAGTGGAGGACAGGGGAGCGTGGTATGCTGTAGTCCATTTCAAAGAGTTAGACATGACTTAACAACCACAACAATTTTTCCTTCTTTTTAATTTCACACATAAAAGACTTGTTCTTACTGTATTTCTTTCCTTATTAAGAACTTTGATCTTTTCATTTAATTCTTTCTGGAAGATTACCAGCATCACTATTCTTACACTTTGGGGTCATTTCTTAAAATAAGTGTTGATTAAACAGAAGCACTGTCCTACCTAGACATTGGCTCTAATAACAGAGATGAAGAAGTGACTAATGGGAAGGATATACTGGACAATAAATGATTCACATCCTTGGCAGGATTATAATTTAAAAATTATATAAAAACAATATATGTATATATACATATATGTGTGTATATATATACACACATTATAATACATATATGCATATATACATGTGTACACAGATACACATATATAACTTTTAATATGATCAGTTAAGTAGAATGTGGTGCAGAAAATTAGGGAAAAAACAAATTCATTGTGCCCATTTCCAGGTTCTACCCCAGATATCGAGACTTAATTAAACGAAGTCTCAGACTCTCCACTGGAAAAGATAATATAATCCTAATTGCCATATGGCTATAAAAATTAGAGACAAAAATATAAAATGCCTACATTATCTGTACAGATGAGATGTTTGCCCAATGCTGGGATAGATATTTGTTTTTGAAGTACTCTTGTTGAACTACTGAGAAAAGTTTCCAAGCATATTTCTTCACCACTGAAAGAGGGCAGTATTACCTGTATTTTATTTCCCCAAAGATGTAGTAAAATATGTTGTGACGTGTTCCTTAAAAGCTTCATTTTAACTTACAGACTAAACTTCGAATGGTCACCAAAAGTACTTTTAATTTAAATTCTTTTTTTCCCTAGCACGTCTTTTTCCCCTCTCCTTAGGGACCAATCTGTCTTTTTGATCAACTATAAGAAATGCATTTCTAGATTTATCCTAGAGAGAAATGTTGGACCCTTACTGTTTTAAGGGTCAATGACCAAGGATTCCTTCTGGAATTGTAGACATTATGTCTCACTATATTCTGATATACTGTCATGCTAAAAAACAGAGTGAGAAGGTTTCTTTTCAAAGATCCACTTATGCTTTAAAAATAGACAAAAATAATTTGAAAAAATTCAACAACTATAAACAAACGAAAATGGCTAAGCTTTTCTTGTACCAAAAGTTAGCCTACTCTGTATTTGGCATAATATTCATTTGACTTGATTTGTTGAGTACCATGCAAATGCACAGACCAGCTACCATTTGGTTAAATAAATTCCTTTCACAAACTAGTATCTAATATCTTTTTATCTCTAAACTTAATAGACACCATTTTAAACACACATTTAAAATCTAAGGTATATATTACTAGCCATGACATATATTCTGGATAAATTTATTTGAGGATACTTTCTGTACCAAACAACATTTGTAGTCTTCATGGGGTCACAGAATTTGAGGGAAAAGGTATTAATCAACAAATGCAGAGAGACAGAAAAAGTCCAGATGAGAGAAAAAAAAAATGTAGATATTGTAAGACATATTCAGAACTTTCCCTCAACCCAGTGGTATTTAATGGGAAGGATTCAGAAAGGAATGTGGAATGGTAAGTATCCAGTGTACGGAATTTACTACCTCAAATGTGTTATGGAAAATGCTATGAAAAGAGGCAATAGAATAGAAATATAATTAAATAGACATGCTATAATTTTAGTGAAATTCCAGGTGAAAATGCTGATGAATTAAGCAAGAAGCAGTGGGATAGGAAAGAAGAAGAGAAATTTTTAAAAAGATAAAGACAACAGAATAGGCCAGAACCCCTGCCTGATTGGATGTGGCCTGCTTCCTTAAGTCAAGTTTGACACTCAAATTCCGGAGCTAGTTTAGCCAAGTAACCGGGCAGGTGGTGGCACTCTCACTGTAGTAGTAGCGGAATCACAGGTGCAGGTGGGGGTGGGGATGGTAAATCCAAAAAGTCTGGGTCCAAACAGCTGGTAAGTGGCCAGCATAACACTGCTTTTATCCACCAGTCACTGAGGAGAATGTAAAGGTATATAAGCGAGCCCTTATCCCAGAAAACCTTCTTAGTAACCATTTGCCATGTTTCAAAATGTGTCCCAAAGCTGCAAATGAATAGAGATTGTTGGAAAATGCATAATGCATTCAAGTTAGAAATAATCTGGCTTTAACACCTTGAATGATCTATTTTTACAACTATCAAAGCATTATATCAGAAGCTGATAAAGCACTGTAAATAATGATCACCAAGGAGATCAGAAATACACACAAACACACACAGACAGTTTTGGTTCTGATGCCTAACATATACTACTGGATAGCAGGTGTCCAATCAAAATTGTTAATATACTTTCAGTGGCCTCATATCCTTTAAAAGCAGGTAATTAGAATTATTCACAGATACTTTGAAGTCATGAATAATTCATTCCCTTCACATCAATAAAACAATTATTGAATATTTTTGTTCTTTGTTTTCTATTTCAATAAAATTATTCATGTTGTGGCACTGTCATAGGACTAAACTTTCTGAATACATCAAATTAAAATGACCCCTGGAGAATGCAAAATGTTCAGTACACTGGGAACTTTTCAGAAGCTCCATTTTTTTTTTAATAAAAATATTTTAAAAGTATTCTATATTAATGCACATATCAAATGCAATATACTGCTGGTTCTAACTAGATATTTTCAGTCCTAACTAAACACTTCTTGCACAATCCATTGTGAAAGAGAATACATATACTAATACACTGTATGTTTTAAAATATGAACATATATTATTATAATACAAAGCTACAAATGGATTGGTTTTATATAGTTGAGTAAATATGAAATTAGATATTATCTTAGTATATTAAATTTAATATATCTATTATAATAAAATATAAACTGTACTGATTTTAAAACTGTTACTTAAGAATTTTATTCACTAGATAATAATAAGGTTTTATAGTATAATAGAATAAAGCATACCAGAATGACTGATCTCTGAATTTTCAAAATAAAATGCTTTTGGTTGAATAAGCTGAGATAATATACCAACAATGAATTCAAACCAATTATATGAAAATAATTCAAAAATTTTTGCAACACTATTGTAACCAAACTTGAAATTTCTCATATTTCTATGGTAATAATATATTATCCTCTTTTATAAGGGGTTTAAGATGACATTTTATTAAAATGGATTCTTTATCCACATAAGGCAATAAATAGTATATTCTGGGAAAAATATCTTAAACAATATGTTGACAATGTAGATGCCTATAATGTGAATGATCTTTATGAACTATAAAACAAAGTAACTCATAAAAACTCTTTTTATCTGGTACTCCTCTTTTTTCTTCTCTTTCTCTATCCATTCTCTCTCTCTCTCTCTCTCTCTCTCTCATACACACACACACACACACACACACAAATACTTATACATATGTATACTATATAGACATATATTAAGATCATGTATTTATACACAAAAGCACATATTGTGTGTGTTTTCCCTGGTGGAGTTTTAAAGCTATAGTCTTTTGAAAAAACAAATTAATAAATGCCTAAATATACAATTTAAAATTTTGGTAAATGCTGTAAGGAAATACAGAGAACTTTTAGAAAAATATAGAATATGTATATTTAGGAAAAGCAGTTGTAAAGTGGTTTCAAGCAAGTAAGGTAACTCTAAACTAAGAAGGACAACACTCAATGTGCAATGCGGTACCTCTGCCCATCTCTGATTCATGTACGTGTACTAACTCAAGCAGTGTTCTTAGATTTAGCATTTGGAAATTCTTAAAATTTACTTTAATAGAAACATTAATAACACTGAACATTACTGCTGAAGTATATGGTTCCTCATGCGTTTCCAATATCAGTAGGAAGCAAAGGAATGAGAATTTGTGAAGCAAAAGGAACATCCATGCACTAGTATCCATTTGTAAAGTTTCCCAGGTGGCGTTAGTGGTAAAGAACCTGCCTGCCAATGTAGGAGACATAAGAGATATTTCTTATAAGAGAGGAGAAGGCAAGTTTGATCCCTGGGTTGGGAAGATCCCCTGGAGTAAGAAATAACAACTCACTCCAATATCCTTTACTGCAGAATCCCAGGCACAGAGGAGCCTGGAGGGCTACAGTCCATAGGGTCGCCAAGAGTTGGACATGACTAAAGCGATTTAGGATGCACATTTCTTCTGATTTATATAAGGAGTTTACTGTTAATTCTCTATATGAAGTAAGTCCTGGTTGGGTTATATTTGTTAGAAATTTGGGGGAAAGCCAGTGATTGGCATTCTAACCCTTTTACTGGCATAGATTCACAAGCCTGGATTACATACGTTCATGGTCTCACTCCAGTTTTATTTCACACCATCATTAATATTGTAGAATCAAGGTTTTCTTTTTCTTGACAATAAGTTAATTTGC
This sequence comes from Cervus canadensis, assembly GCF_019320065.1. NCBI lineage: Eukaryota > Metazoa > Chordata > Mammalia > Artiodactyla > Cervidae > Cervus > Cervus canadensis. The sequence continues at coordinate 1,952,521 of NC_057403.1, read as the reverse complement.
TCACGGTAGAGTTCTCCAGGTGAAGGTCAGATAAATTCTCTTTGTTGCTGTTTAGTTGCCCAGTCATGTGCGACTCTGCCGCTCTGTGGCCTGCAGCCCACCAGGCCAGTCTGACACGTCACGTCTGCTGTTCTCCTCTGGTCAGTCAGAGACATTTGTTTTCCATTCATTGGCTGTATTTTTCCAATTAAAAACTACTTGAGAAAACTTCATTTTCCGATTTGTTTTGGACCATCTTTAAAAATTATTGGTAATGCCTTTTTTTTTTTTTTTTTTTGCTGTAATGTTGTTTATAGAGAAGAAATTATAGCGTTCCAAGGAAACAGGGCAGTAGAGATTAAAAGTGAATGAGGACTTGGAGGAGCCATGATTAGTAATGTATGGTAGTAGATTAAATAAAATGACCCAAATTTACTGACTAGTTCTTTAAGGAGAGTTAAGCAATTGGAGATATTTTTGTCAAGAGCCACCATAAAGTCAGAATGACAGCACCTGGTAATCCCAAGTGGTCCCAGTAAGTGATCTTGAGAGGAGGTAACAAGTCATCAAGACCAGTATGGTACCGGCATGAAAACAGAAATATAGACCAATGGAACAAGACAGGAAGCAGAGATGAACCCACACATCTATAGGCACCTTAACTTTGCCAAAGGAGGCAAGAATATACAATGGAGAAAAGATCGTCTCTTCAGTAAGTGGTGTTGGGAAAACTGGACAGCTATGTGTAAAAAATGAAATTAGAATACTTTCTAACACCATTCATAGAGATAAATTCAAAATGCATTAAAGACTTAAATGTAAGACCATAAACTATGAAACTCTTAGAGGACAGAACATTCTTTGACATAAATCACAGCAAGATCCTCTATGAACCACCTACTAGAGTAATAGAGATAAAAACAAAAATAAACAAATGTGACCTAATTAAACAGAAGCTTTAGCACAGCAAAAGAAACCATAAACAATATGAAAAGACAATCCTCAGAATGGGTGAAAATAATTGCAAATGAAGCAACTGATGGAGGATTAATCTCTAAAACATACAAGCAGCTCATGTAGGTCAACATCAGAAAAACAAATAACCCAGTCAAACAATGGGGAGGAGACCTAAACAGACATTTCTCCAAAGAAGACATACTGATGCCTAATAAACACATGAAAAAATGCTCAACATTGTTTATTATTAGAGAAATGCAAATCAAAACTGTAATGAGGTATCACCTCAAACCCGTCAGAATGACCATTATCAAAAAATCTACAAACAATAAATGCTGGAAAAGATGTGGAGAAAAGGGAACCTTCTTGCATAATCGGTGGGAGTCTAAATAGACATAGCCACTAGGGAGAATGGGGCTTCCCACATGGTGCTAGTAGTTAAGTATCTGCCTGCCAATGCAGGAGACATAAGAGATGCGAGTTCAATTCCTGGGTCAGGAAGATTCCCTGGAGGACAGGATGACAGTCTACTCCAATATTCTTGCCTGGAGAATCCCATGAACAGAGGAGCCTGGCAGGCTATAGTCCATAGGGTCACACAGAGTTAGACACCACTGAAGCAACTTAGCATGCATGTATGCACTATGGAGAACTGTATGGTGATTTCCTTAAAATCTAGGAATAAAACTACAATATGACTCAGCAATTCCACTACCGGGCATATAGCCTGAGAAAATCACAGTTTTAAAGACACATGTACCCCAATGTTCATCACAGCATTATTTACAACAGCCAGGACACAGAAGCAACCTAGATGTCTATCGACAGATGAATAGATAAAGAAGCCGCAGTACATATATACAATGGAATATTACTCAGGCATGCAAAAGAATGAATTTGGTCAGTTCTAGTGAGGTGGATGAACTCAGAGCCTGTAATACAGGGTGAAGTAAGTCAAACAGAAAAAAAACAGATAATATATACTAATGCAAATATATGGAATCCACAAAAATGGTACTGATGAACCTAGGGCAGCAACAGAGATGCAAACATAGATAAAAGACACAGACACAGCAGGAGAAGGAGAGGGAGGAACGAATTTGGAGAATAACACTGAAACATATACATTAGCCAGTGGGAATTTGCCGTATGACACAGCAAGCTGAAGCCAGTGCTCTGTGACAACCTAGAGGGGAGGGATGAGGTGGGAGGTGGGTGGGAGGATCAAGAGGAAGGGGATGTAGGAATATCCATGGCTGATTCATGTTGATGTATGGCAGAAACGAACGCGACATTGTAAAGCAATTATACTCCAATTATATTTTGTTTGTTTGTATTTTACAGAAAGGGGTAGTAGATTTTATTTTTCAAAAATGGCTACAAACCTGTGAATTATCCAGCATGCTTCTCCAGGAACTTTCCATGTCTATCAAGAAATTAAATCGGTGTTTCCCCCTCTAGACGCTGGGTGTACATTTGATACTGTGTCAACTGGTAGGGCATCACAGGGAAAGAAGTGACAAACAACAGCCAGGGCGAGGTCATGAAAGGTGGCACCACTCCTGTCCCTCTCTGTGATAATCTCATTTTTGTAATCCAGTCACCTTTATGAGAAATCCCAGACTACATAAAGATGCAAAATGTACTTGTTCTGAATGACAGACTCAGTTTAGTACCCAATTAACAATCAACATAAATTGTTAGATGTGTAAGTGAACAAGGCTTCAAGTGATTCCATCCCACTGATATGGAGTTACTCCCCCACCCCCCAGCCTTTGAATCATCCAACTGAGATCACAGGTATAGGAGAGCAGAAACAATTCATATCCTCTCTGTCCCCATTGAAATTCCAAATCTACAGAATTCAGGAGCATATAAGTGGTTGATGTATGTCACTAAGTTTAGGGGAAGTTTGTTGTTCAGCAATGGAAAAATCAAAGAAAAAGAAAAGGAGGGACTTAAAAACTTCTTTACAATATAGAGAAATGAAGTATACATATTTCATGAGTTGAAGTCAGTATGTCTAAGTATGTTCTCATGTGCTGTGGAGTGAAGTTATATTGAACAGAGTTAAGGTGCTATGATACTGTGGACCAGGGAGATATTTGGAATGTTAGTCTTGAGTACGTGTAAGGATGTCCCTATTAACTCTTTTGAGCTTAGTAAAAAAATTAAATTTGCTTCCCATAATGAAAACAAATGAAATTGCATGAGTCCACACCAACATAAATAAATGACTGAATAAAATAAAACAAAGAAAATGAGACACATATTTCACGCAGAAGAATTTCAAATGATTTATATATTCAACTTGCAAGTAGGTGAAGCTTAATTTTTGATCCCTTAAGTGTGGATTGCACATAGTGACTTCCTTTTAAAATCACTGTATAGAACAGGGAGAAAAAAGTAACTGCACAGTAGGAAAACCTCAGCCAGGTGATCAGGGTCAACATCACCAGTGATAAGTTACGTTGACAACATGTATCCTTAATATAAGAATGCACTTCATCTCTGTGGTCTTCCTCCCCAAAACCCATAGCTCTAGTATAACTGGGAGAAAACCACCAGATGAGCCCAAACTGAAAGACATTATATAAAATACCTAACCACTACTCCTTAAAACTATCAATGCTATCATAAACAAAAACTGACAAACATTCTCAGCTACTGGATACTTAGAAGACACGATGACTGTTACCTTGGATGGGATACTAGAACAAATAAAAAAGAGACACTAGATAAAAACTAAAAAATATTAACAAAGCATGGACTTCAACTAACAACACGTCAATAATGTTTCATTAGCTATAACAATCAGACTGTACCACTGTGAGATTTTAAGAACAGAATAAATTGGGTGCAGGGTAATGGGAACTCTATATATCTTTGTGACTTTTAGACAAATCCAAAACTACTCAGGGCTTCCCTGGTGGCTCAGAAGAGGAGAATCCGCCTGCCAATGCAGGGGAGTTGGGTTCCATCCCTGATCCAGGAAGCTCTCACATGCTGTGGCGCAAACCCTTGCATCACATCTAATGAGCCTGTGCTGGGAGCCACAGCTAGTGAAGACCACACACCCTGGAGCCCATGCTCTGCGGCAGAGCCTTCGCATGGCAACTGGAGGGTGGGCCCCCTTCACAGCAACTGGAAAAAGGCCCGCCCAGCAACGAAGACCCAGCACAATGAAGAAACATAAAATAAAATTCTAAAAATTGTTTTAAGTTCATAATCAGGGATGTCTACAGAGAAAGAATTGTAAAGCTATTGTTTATCTGTGGAGTCACTCTGGTACCTGGAAACAGATGGTTCTTTATTCTTGGTCCTTTACTATCCTCTCAGCCTGGCAGGATCTGGCAGAAGCCAGATAGTAAACTGGGGCTTCAAGGAACAGTGGCATTTTTTAAACTAATTTTTATTGGAGTATACTTGCTTTACAGTGTGCATTAGTTTCTACTGTAGAGCGAAAAGAATCGGCCATACATATCCATATGAATAGATTCCCTCTCCTCTGGATTTCCTTACCATTTAGGTCACCACAGTGAAGTAAGTAGAGTTCCCTGTTTTATACAGTATGTTCTCATTAGTCATCTGTCTTATGCATAGTATCAATAGTGCATATGTGTCGATCTAAATCTACAAATTCCTCCCACCCACCCTCTCCTGTCCTTCTTGGTAGAGGTTCTTGAATGCAGTGAGGTGCTGGAAGCACAAAATAAATGTAGTCCAACACTCTCAGCTTTACATCATTACTGGGCAGGTACGTTAATAAAAGAAGCACAGAGATAAAAGTAATTTTTTGATATAGTTAAATGCATGTTCTGCTCTGAGAACGTATTACAGAGGGAACTTATCTTTTTAGTGATGTACCCCTGAAAAAGTGATGACTAAATGCAATCTGAAGACAGAGTAGATTAACACTCTGTGTTAACAGATTAACAGAATGGAGTGGAGTGGGATGTAGGACGGGACTCATTCTAGGTAGAGCAGCAAGCTTTGCAAAGACATGGTGGAAAGAAATGGCAAAAAAAAAAAAGAATGTAAACGACTGTAACTGGGAAACAAAATGTGGGGCATGGGGACTGGAGCAAGATGTGTCTAGGGGGCAGAATAAAGCCAATCTGGGCAGGACCAATAAGGTCTGAAGAGCCTGTTGCTTGGGACATAAGCGATCTCCTCCAAATCCTCTGTCAAGTGACTAAGGATTTAAAACCAGATTCGATGATGAAGTCTGAGCTTTTTCTAACATACCATGTTACTTCCCTACTGATATCATCATCTGAATAAGGCTGCCATTGTTCTGTTTATAAACCATATGAGTTAGTAAGTGCCAATACTAAACTGAAAATTCAAAAAGAAAAGCTTTTCGAGATAAGAGTGAATTACTTAAATTTCATTTTACTGAAACAGGAAAAGGCCAGGGCCACTTCTCTCACGATTTGCCTGTGGCCCATCTGTTGAATGAGAGAGCCCCTCTCTGGGTTTCACAGGCTGAGAAGCGACATTTGCATGAATTCAGACTTTTTCAGGCAGAGCCTGACAGATGCAAACTGGGTTTGTGTGATTGCCTGGGAACTCCGTGAGGAGGGTGACTGATGGGAATGAGCTGCCGAGAATAATCAGAGCAGAAGGAGGGTTAGGAAAGGCTGAACAAGCCCGGCAAAGCTCAAGTCATTGCCTCTGAGAGTTGAAACCTCTAAAGAAAGGAGTTTCGCATATTGATTTCCTCATTCTTCTGCCTAGTGGCTTGGATTGCTAATTATGGCTTGGTGTTCTCCTCTCAGGCACGAAAAGAGCTGAAGATTCAAACAGCAAATGTCCCCTTACCCCATTCACTACATATACATGCACAAGCAGGTACACATGCACACTCCCATATTCACAAGGTGTTAGCTCCGAAAACAGATTTTATTATTTTATCTATCTGCTTTTATTAGACATTTATTTCTATTTATTAACTTCTAAGATTTCTTAAGAGCATTTTTTAATCCTTTGAAATTAAACTTTTACAAGAGTCCCTGTCTGCAGGGTAACCATTGTACTAAATTTGGCATTTATCATTCTCAAGCATGTACACACATATTATTGGTATTTTGAATGCTTTAAAGTTTATAAAACACTGTGTGTAGTATTTTGCTACCTTTTTTAATGCACAGCATTGTATAGGATTATTATCCACATTGATATGTTTTATACATTTTAAATACTTAACACTATTTCTATATTACAAATATACACCTTATAAATTTACCATTAGTGAACATGGCAGTTTTACCTCTTTCATTTCTATTAATTTTTTTAATCAATCATGACATTAATACTGTCATAGTAGTTTTTTTTTGTTTAGTGTTGGCATAGACATTTTCCCCAAGCTTTTGGTCTTCTTTTACAATGTGCAATATTGTGTTTCTTATGAATACAAAATAGTTGGTTACTTTTAAAATCAAGTCAGATAATCTCTGATTCTAATTAGTGATACTATGCTAGTTACATTTATAATCGCTTGCATATTTATGTTAGGGGAAGCACACTGATTGAAACAGCCCACCCTGACCAGGCACCATAGTAACCATTTGCATGAGTTGTTTTAGGACAGGAGGTCCTGGTAAGGAACAGGGAACTAATAAGCCTCCACCAATCAGAAGAGTTCAGGAAAGGTCAAAAGGAGACACCACGAGTCCGACCACCTCCCAGAATCCTTCTCTCTGGCATCCCATCTTGGCTGAACAAGGCGTGCACCACCAGGAAGGACTCTGAGTCAGAATTATTGGCTAAGGACAACCCAGAAACTAATCCCATCACTGTAAAACCCTAGACTGCAAGCCATGTGACAGAGCTCTTCTCCTGGGTTCCCTTACCCTCCTGCTCTCCACCCAGGTGCCCTTTCCCAATAAAATCTCTTGCTTTGTCAGCACATGTGTCTCCTCAGACAGTTCATTTCTGACTGTTAGACAAGAGCCCAGTTTCGGGCCCTGGAAGGGGTCCCCTTTCCTGCAACATTTGGACTCAAAATTTGTATTATTTGCCATCATTTTTCTCCTATATCTTTTGTTAATTTAAAATTTAGTATCTTTATGTATTTCCAGCTATAGATTCTAAAAGTAAAGCTTAAATTTCTGTTCTTTAAAGAATAACTTACATTAAATATTCAGTTCAGTTCAGTCGTTCAGTCGTGTCCAACTCTTTGTGACCCCATGAATCGCAGCACGCCAGGCGTCCCGGTCCATCACCAACTCCCGGAGTTTACTCAAACTCATGTCCATCGAGTCGGTGATGCCATCCAGCCATCTCATCCTCTGTCATCCCCTTCTCCTCCTGCCCCCAATCCCGCCCAGCATCAGGGTCTTTTCTAATGAGTCAACTCTTCACCTGAGGTGGCCAAAGTGTTGGAGTTTCAGCTTCAGCATCAGTCCTTCCAGTGAACACCCATGACTGATCTCCTTTAGAATGGATTGGTTGGATCTCCTTGCAGTCCAAGGGACTCTCAAGAGTCTTCTCCAACGCCACAGTTCAAAAGCATCAATTCTTCAGCACTCAGCTTTCTTCACCGTCCAACTCTCACTTCCATACATGACCACTGGAAAAACCATACCCTTGACCAGACGGACCTTTTTTGGCAAAGTAATGTCTCTGCTTTTTAATATGCTGTCTAGGTTGGTCATAACTTTCCTTCCAAGGAGTAAGTGTCTTTTAATTTCATGGCTGCAGTCACCACCTGCAGTGATTTTGGACTCCCCAAAAATAAAGTCTGACACTGTTTCCACTGTCTCCCCATCTATTTCCCATGAAGTAATGGGACCAGATGCCATGATCTTAGATTTCTGAATGTTGAGCTTTAAGCCAACTTTTTCACTCTCCTCTTTCACTTTCATCAAGAGGCATTTTAGTTCCTCTTAACTTTCTGCCATAAGGGTGGTGTCATCTGCATATCTGAGGTTGATATTTCTCCCGGCAATCTTGATTCCAGCTTGTGTTTCTTCCAGCCCAGCGTTTCTCATGATGTACTCTGCATATAAGTTAAATAAACAGGGTGACAGTATACAGCCTTGACATACTCCTTTTCCTATTTGGAACCAGTCTGTTGTTCCATGTCCAGTTCTAACTGTTGCTTCCTGACCTGCATATAGGTTTCTCAAGAGGTGGGTCAGGTGGTCTGGTATTCCCATCTCTTTCAGAATTTTCCATAGTTTATTGTGATCCAGACAGTCAAAGGCTTTGACATAGTCCCCAAAGTAGAAATAGATGTTTTCCTGGAACTCTCTTGCTTTTTCGATGATCCAGTGGATGTTGGCAATTTGATCTCTGGTTCCTCTGCCTTTTCTAAAACCAGCTTGAACCTCTGGAAGTTCACAGTTCACGTATTGCTGAAGCCTGGCTTGGAGAATTTTGAGCATTACTTTACTAGCGTGTGACATGAGTGCAATTGTGCAGTAGTTTGAGCATTCTTTGGGATTGCCTTTCTTTGGGATTGGAATGAAAACTGACCTTTTCCAGTCCTGTGGCTACTGCTGAGTTTTCCAAACTTGCTGGCATACTGAGTGCAGCAACTTTACAGCATCATGTTTTAGGATTTGAAATAGCTCAACTGGAATTCCATCACCTCCACTAGCTTTGTTCATAGTGATGCTTCCTAAGGGCCACCTGACTTCACATTCCAGGATGTCTGGCTCTAGGTGAGTGATCACACCATTGTGATAATCTGGGTTGCGAAGATCTTTTTTGTACAGTTCTGTATATTCTTGTCACCTCTTCTTAATATCTTTTGCTTCTGTTAGGTCCATACCATTTCTGCCCTTTATTGAACCCATCTTTGCATGAAATGTTCCCTTGGTATCTCTAATTTTCTTAAATTTCATTAAATATTACATATATACAAACTTATAAATCTTTCTAACAAATCTAGTCATTTAGTATTTCTAAGTTTGACTATACTGTGACATTCATTTTAGCATACTTTCATCACTGGGAAATTTCCAGCTTGTTATTATTTTACAGCTTAATCTCTTTTCAAACATAAAAAAAATTAATGCATTAGCTCTACTTAGCTCTATCCAATCTTCTCTATTTTATTCTATACCCCCTTTCATTACTGTTCAAGAGCATGATTTAATATTCTTTTTGTGAGGATTTCTGGATGGATGTCATTTACATAATTCTGAAAATGCATTTGTTTTTCAAAATTAACGGTAAACTAGCTAATCTATATCTTATTTTTCCCCAGTTCTAAAGATATGACCATGTTACTTTCTTGCATCTTTCATTGTTGATGAGAAGTTTGCTGTCAGTCTACTTACCTTTATGATAATCTGCCTCAGATTTCCTGTAGATTTTAAGACTATCACCAATCTTTGGTTTCACTAGACTATGTCTAGGCTATAACTTATTTTATTCATGCTGCACTGCATTCAGTCAGTTTCTCTGAGCTAAGGACCAATGCCTTCCTTTAATTGTAGAAAACACAAATTTAAATGTTGCTTCTATACACTTGCCTCTGTTTACTCTTTCTGAAACACCTGACACATTTTGAATTTGTAAGCTATCCTCCATTGCTCTAAACTTCTCATTCAGCTTTTAAAAATATATACATATTTTGCCTTTTTTAGGTTGAGTTCTGAACAAATTATTCACTATACTCTTTAAATCACTAATTTCCTCATTAACTATTCAGAGTTACTCATTACACACAAGTGTATCATCAAATCATGTATATTATATATTATATGGACTTCCCTGGTGGTTCAGATGGTAAAGAATCTGCCTGCAATGCAGGAGACCCAAGTTTGATACCTGGGTTAGGAAGATCCCACGGAGAAGGGAATGACAACCCACTCCAGTATTCTTACCTGGAGAATTCCATGGACAGAGGAGCCGGGTAGGCTACAGTCCTTGGGCTTACAGAGAGTCAGACAGGACTGAACAACTAACACATATATTACATATATAGTGCATGTAAAATAATTAATTTCTAAGATTTATAATTGTTACTTTATCCCCACAACTCTTCCAGGTTCATTTCTGCTTTCTATTTACAACATCTAATTATTTTATGTGTAGGTCTGTCCATTCACCTATTTAAACACATTGAAACATCTACCTTTTCTGAGTCTCTAGTAGAACACCAAGACTGTAATAAGGTTTACAAAATATTGTTCCCCAAATTTTAACAATTATCTCAACTCAAATAGTACATTTCTAATAAAGACAGAGGTTCTTCCATCAACAGGCTTATTTATTTAATGCAGTATTCTTACTTTCATCTATATTTTTATAGCCACTCATAACCTGTTAGATAGATGGGTCATCCATACTAGTTAAGATGTAGATGACAGGAAGGTATCTTTAACCTTAACTCAAATCCTCTCCTTCATAGTTATATCACTATGACTAACCTACCCAGTATCTCTCAATCTCAGTTTCCTTATTAATATGATGGGACAAGAAACACCTTCTTAACACATTCTTGTGAGAAATAAAAATGTTTAAATCTACCTAACATAAGACGAACACACATAATGCTGATCCCTTAACTTTTACTTTCTTATACTCATTTTACTTAGGGTCTGTTTTCAGGACCAAGGAGAAAGATATAGAGAAGCCAGATCACTGACACTAAATCATCAACATGCCAAGATATTTAACAGAATACTTGAGATGGCTGCCAAATTCTATTATTTTATGATTCTCACATTATCATTTAAGAAAGAGACAGAATCTCTGAATATACTTGGTACAAGCATCTGTATGAGGAGGAGGAAGAAGGGGTAAGGATGCAGGGAGGTTGTCAATGAAGTCATTCCTTATAGCAACATTTAGGGGTAAAAATCTAATTTTGATATACCATTTAAATGCCATGGTGAAATTTGCAAAAGTGTGAGATGTTATCCATTCAATAACTCACTGAGCAAATATTTCTTGAGCACCAAGCATTTCTCTAGATGCTGGAAATATAGACGTAAACAAAACAATTTGTTATCATGAATATAAAAGCTACTTTTTCACCTCCTAATTGTCAGCAAGTACTCTCCTGCGGAGGGAAAGCCCCAGGGATGCTGTGGAAACAAGTGTGATGTTAAATAGTAGGTTTTTCTTGCTAAATCAGATAATACGCATTTAGGCAACATCAGTAAGAGCATATGGTCTGTCTAAAGGCAAACTTCATATCCTCACAATCTTTCCTGGCCATATCACATGCAAAATAGCAGATTATGTTTTTGACACTATATTTAGTTATATTTTAAAACAAACTAGGGCATTCTCAGGATAGTAAGTGTTCTGGTAGCTGTGGGTTCTAAGAATATTTCACAGAACAAGCTAAATTTATCCTGGATGAAAGTGGACTTAGCTGTCATATAAAAACAATTTTGAAATCTTGAAGATATGGTAAAAGAGGGATTAGAAATAATCCATATGCTTCTGGCGAGCATGATTAAAATTAACATCTGTCAGTATCAATATCTTCAGGATAAAATGCAAATAGTGCTTCAGCACTGTGGTTCTCAAAGTGCTGTCCCTGGATCAGGAGCATCAGTATCAATCAGGGATTTGCTAAAAATGCAAATTCTGAATGTATTGAATCAGAAGCTCTGGAGGTGGAACTCAGCAATCTGTGTTCTAATAAACCCTCTAGGACTTGTTCTCTTTAAAAAAATTTTTCCTGGCTTTACTGAGCTATAAGTGATACATAATATTGTGTAACTTTAAGAAGTACAACATGACAACTGGATACAGGTGCATATATTACAAAATGACTACTACAATATGGTTAGTAAATACACCCATCACCTCAATAGTCACTAACTTTTTGTTCTGTTGTTTGGCACTGGTGAGAATGTTTGAGATGTACTCTCAGCAACTTTCAAGTATCTGATATAGTATTGTCAACTATCATCACCAAGCTGTACATTAGTTTCCTGGAACTTATTTATCTTATAATGTGAAATCTGTATCCTTTGACTAAAAACTTATCATCTCTCTGCACCCTCTGCCTCCAACAAACCTCTGGTAACCACAAATGCACTGTTTCTGAGTCAACTTATTTCAATTTCAAATATAAGTGGAATTTTGCAGTATTTGTTTTTCTCTGTATGACTTATTTCCTTCAAACAATGCTCTCAAAGTTCATCCATGTTGTCCCAAATGGTAGGATTCCCTTCCTTTTTATAGATGAATAATATTCAGGTTTTTGTGTCTGTGTATAACATTTTCTTTACCCATGTGTCTTCAGATGAACACTTAGCTTGTTTCCATTTCTAGGCCATTGAGACTAATCATCAAAGAACATCCTTCCACGTGGTATTTCTGATGTGTGTCAACATTAGAGAGTCACTGCCTTAGCATGAACTTGGGACACATTTATCCATCTTTCCAAGCTGATCTCTTTCTGCTTTAACACATGAGCTTATGTTCTAGTCTTACTGGATTCGACACAAACTTTCAAAACCCCAGGCCTTTTGTATATACTGTCACCAACTCTGGGGGTTTTACTTCTTAAACTTCCCTACTTGATAAATTTCTATTCAATCGTTAACACTCCCTGCTCCTTCTGTACCTCCTATTCAGAGGCTCTTATGCTTTGTAGACTCCTAACTTTTTTTTTTTTTTTTCCAGTGGGTTTTGTCATACATTGATATGAATCAGCCATGGATTTACATGTATTCCCAATCCCGATCCCCCCTCCCACCTCCCTCTCCACCCGATTCCTCTGGGTCTTCCCAGTGCACCAGGCCGGAGCACTTGTCTCATGCATCCCACCTGGGCTGGTGATCTGTTTCACCATAGATAGTATACATGCTGTTCTTTTGAAATATCCCACCCTCACATTCTCCCACAAAGTTCAAAAGTCTGTTCTGTATTTCTGTGTCTCTTTTTCTGTTTTGCATATAGGGTTATCGTTATCACCTTTCTAAATTCCATATATATGTGTTAGTATGCTGTAATGTTCTTTATCTTTCTGGCTTACTTCACTCTGTATAATGGGCTCCAGCTTCATCCATCTCATTAGGACTGGTTCAAATGAATTCTTTTTAATGGCTGAGTAATATTCCATGGTGTATATGTACCACAGCTTCCTTATCCATTCATCTGCTGATGGGCATCTAGGTTGCTTCCATGTCCTGGCTATTATAAACAGTGCTGTGATGAACATTGGGGTGCACGTGTCTCTTTCAGATCTGGTTTCCTCAGTGTGTATGCCCAGAAGTGGGATTGCTGGGTCATATGGCAGTTCTATTTCCAGTTTTTTAAGAAATCTCCACACTGTTTTCCATAGCGGCTGTACTCCTAACGTTTTTAACAACATTAGACATTTACCTGTTTGCCTGTTTAGACAAGGAATCAGGCAAATGATAATGCTTGGTTTCCTGGCCATTATGTCTTTCTGATTCTGCATGCTTTAAAGGAACTCAGGAGGCACCCATAATATGGGTGGGACTCAAGAGGCACTCAAAAATAAATGAGTGTTCCAAGTGAGTCTTACTTATTCGAATCATTTGGAGAAATTTTTAAATCTATTAAATACTGCAGTAAAGTAAAAAGTGAAGTCGCTCAGTCGTGTCTGACACTTTGCGACCCCATGGACTGTAGCCTACTGGGCTCCTCCATCCACGGGATTTTCCAGGCAAGGGTACTGGAGTGGGTTGCCATTTCCTACTTCAGAGGATCTTCCCGACCCAGGGATCAAACCCAGGTCTCCCGCATTGCAGACAGACGCTTTACCCTCTGAGCCACTAGGGAAGCCCTAATGAGGATCATTCAAAAAGGAAAAATATAGTCTATGTGGTTAAATGACCAAAAACTCTTCATAACAGCTCAGAACCCTTTTTTAGTGGGATATCAGGCTAACACAGGGACAACAACAATTTAAGAAAAAAATTTCTTAGAAAAAATATAAAGCCTGCATATCATACTAGTTTAATTCTGAGCCATATCCCAAAGTCTAGTGGAGAATGAGGACAATAAAAAATTAATTCTTTCTCTGAGCCATAAATTTACTAGTTAATTTACCCCGTGCAATGGGGTACTTAACCACGAATTCCTATCAAGTCATTAGCTGGGGACTGGTCCTCAGAGCCAGTCATTTTCCTGAGAAAAGAGGAAGACAGTAGAGTTTCCTGCACATTGGTGTGCTCGGAATAGCAAGGGCCAAGTGTAGATGAATGAAACTTAACACCTTCTGCTACAGACATAAACTATGATAAGCATGTGTATATGCTTTACAAACATTATCTAATATATCCTTAGCAAGAACTCTAAGAGTTATGCATTACTATACTCTCATCTCTATTTTACAGATGAAGAAATTGAAGCAAAGGTGGTTTAATAATTGCCAAGGCAATATGGATAGAGAATAGTGGAACTTCAGTCAACATTCTGATCTTACATTTCATGCTGTGAAATTCCAGCTGAGAACTGCTATCAGTTCATCTACCTGGCAATCTATGATCAATGAAGTTTACCAAATATTGACTTTTCCTATCCCTGTGTAAATGAATGTCTTTTCTATAACTTGGCATTCTTAAGAGTCTGTGCCTATCTGCAACCGTCAATCATTCATGCTCAGCAAATGTGTACTCCCTTGGGAATCAGCCATAGCATCTTCAACTATTTACTTTTGCAAATACTTTTCTATCTACTAGATTTGATTCCTAGTTTTGTTTTCCATTTTTAAAATACTGATGTTCTCTCCATTGGCTTACACGTTTCCAGCATATTATCTCACAATCTCACTTTCTTCTCTCCTGGATACCATGCATGGTGGGCCTATATTCTCTTAGGTAACTGTTATTGCTAAGTCGCTTCAGTCATGTCCGACTCTGTGCGACCCCATAGATGGCAACCCACCAGGCTCCCCCATCCCTGGGATTCTCCAGGCAAGAATACTGGAGTGGGTTGCCATTTCCTTCTCCATCTCTTAGGTAAAGATATCAGTTATTATTCTGTTATTTCTGAGTTGACCTAAACTTTGAGTGGGGAAGCATAAAAGCAGCCTATCTAAGACCAAGAAGGACAAAGGGGAAATTAAGCATGAAAAGCTTAAAAAAATTTACTTTTTCCTAGATTTTGCTTCTTTGAAGCCAATGGTGAATCTCTTCCAGTGTTTTCTCTATCCAAGACTTTTCTAGCCCTTTTTGGCCAGGAAATAAGCTGCTACAGAAATAAATGCTCTAATCAGTCCAATCAGTCCAAACTGACAGGACTATACTATCAAACAGTGGGTTGGTTCAGTCAAGCTGCTGGCTACTGACCAACCAAACCAATGAAATAGGGAAGATTATAAACACAGTCATAGACAGTGCAGTGATTTGTTTTATTTTCCTGAAAAGAAAGGTGAGACTTCTGGGCCCAGGGATCAAACCCAACTCTCCTGCATTATAGCCAGATTCTTTACCATCTGAGTCACCAGGGAAGCCTTCATGAAAATATTCTGAGAATCCAAGAAATAAGAAACATTGGTGTTTTAAGTCCTATCCATGACTTTGGTTTTCAATTTCTTTCTTAGAGTCTTAGTAGGACTCCTGTTCCATATTAACTAGGCAATATCTCATATTTATCAGAAAATGAGAAATTCTTGACTCCAAAGTGCTGCATTTTTCAATGAAACCTGTTGCTAAGCACTTGCTTCAAATTTTGACTTTTGTTTTACGTGTCATTATCTAGAAAAACCTAAGCTCTTGTTCCCCTGAAATTCAAGAAAATATCCATAAAACATATTCTGACTATTCCTTTTTTGTTTTAATCTGAATATGTAGTCTATATTTCTACCAGGACACTTACTAACTTTCTAAATCAGCATTTTATAAAATTTCTCCATCTTTATAAAAAAAGCAAAAATCTCTAGTTGATATTAATTTCAACTAGATACTATTCAAAATCTACTTTGAGAAAAAAATTGGTAATAAAACTTATAACACTTGATTCAAATGGTCTACTAACCAACCATAAAAAGTGTTCATTATGTAATCCATTCTTTTACTTAGGTATGCATTCATGCAACAAACAATGGTTCATTCTTTATAACATTTCAAATATTTTGCTAGCCTAATAGTCTCTCTTCTTAGGGAGACTATCATGAATAAAAGCAAACAATGGCTTGGCTTCATGAAGCTTATTGTAATTGTAGTGGACACAGTTGATCAGGTAATCAAGAAATAAAGTTAAAATTTCTAAAATTAATAATATTAAAAATAGAATTGTCAGGGTCTATAAGAATGTAGAGTGTACATAATAAGAGTGTAAGAAAGGAAAATCTGGGACTTCCCCAGTAGTCCAGTGGCTAAGACTCCATGCTCCCAAGGCAGAGGGCCAGGGCTTCATTCCTGGTGAGGGAACTAGATCCCACATGCTGCAACTAAAGATCCCACATGCCACAGCAAACATGGAAAATCCCTCGTGCTGTGTCTGGGACCAGGCACAGCTGGATCAATAAATCAATATCAAAAAAGAAAGAAAGGAAAATCTAGGTTTGCTCATTTGGGGAAATGATACTTTAGTTGAAATCTGAAGGACAAAAATGCATCAGTTAGACAAAGATAGAGAAACGAAATTCCAGTGGAGGGAAATAGGTGAAAGCATACAATGGA
The DNA here is from genome assembly GCF_019320065.1 of Cervus canadensis. Classification (NCBI taxonomy): domain Eukaryota; kingdom Metazoa; phylum Chordata; class Mammalia; order Artiodactyla; family Cervidae; genus Cervus; species Cervus canadensis. The sequence goes on along the minus strand of NC_057403.1, from coordinate 1,936,010 downwards.
ACAGGAAGATGTCTGACAAATCTCAAGGATTGAAGAACCAGACATGGAACAATGGACTGGTTGCAAATTGGGAAAAGAGTACATCAAGTCTGTATATCAAGTACATTGTCAACCTGCTTACTTAATTTATATGCAGAGTACATCATGTGAAATGCTGGGCTGGATGAAGCACAAGCTGGAATCAAGATTGCCAGGAGAAATATCAATAACCTCAGATAAGCAGATTATACCACCTTTATGGCAGAAAGTGAAGAGGAGCTAAAGAGCCTCTTGATATGGGTGAAAGACTGAAAAAGCTGGCTTAAAACTCAACATTCAAAAAAAAAAGAAAATCATGGCATCTGGTTCCATCACTTCATGGCAAATAGATGGGGAAAAAGTGGAAACAGTGGCAGATTTTATTCTCTTGGGCTCCAAAATCACTGCAGATGGTGACTGCAGCCATGAAATCAAAAGACAATTGCTCCTTGGAAGAAAAGCTATGATAAACCTAGACAGTGTATTAAAAAGCAGAGATATCACTTTGCTGACAAAGGCCCGAAGAGTCAAAGCTATGGTTTTTCCAGTAGTCATGTATGGATGGCAGAGTTGGACCATAAAGAAGGCTAAGCATTGAAGAATTAATGCTTTTGAACTGCAGTGCTGGCGAAGACTCTTGACAGTCCCTTGGACAGCAAGGGCATCAAATCAGTTCATCAGAAAGGAAATCAACCCTGCATATTCAATGAAAGGACTGATGCTGAAGCTGAAGCTTCAGTACTTTGGCAACCTAATGTGAAGAGCCAACTCACTGGAAAAGACCTTGATGCTGGGAAAGATTGAAGGCAGAAGGAGAAGGGGGAGACAGAAGATGAGATGGTTGGATCACATCATTGACTCAATGGACATGAGTCTGAGCAAACTCCAGGAGATAGTGAAGGGCAGGGAAGTCTTGCATGCTGCAGTCCACAGGGTCACAAAGAGTTGTACACAAATTAGCAACTGAACAACAGGACGTCCGTAATGCAGAAAGCAAGGACAATGGAAAGGGTAAGGCTGAGGAACTATGAAGTAGCTAGACCAAATCCAACTCTGCAAGTTACTTCCAGGGGTTTTGCCTTCATTCTGAGAATAATGGGAAGCAATACAAACTTTTTTTTTCCCCATTTATTTTTATTAGTTGGAGGCTAATTACTTTACAATATTGTAGTAGTTTTTGTCATACAACGATAACCCTATATGCAAAACAGAAAAAGAGACACAGATGTACATAATACAAACTTTTTAAGCAAAGATAAGGAATGGTACATTTAGAACTGTGTCAGAAAGATCACTTAGATGTGAAAATGATTGGAGAGGGTGAAGGGTGATTGTAGGTGAACTGGTTAGGAAATATTAAGACAGTTCATCAAACTCAGAGAATTCAGATTACCATGTAAGATAATAAAGATTTCAGACAAATCACAGGCATATGTAAATGATTAATGTTATCTGTTTCAACTGTTGCTAATGTCAATATTAAAGTAATGCATATTTTGTACAAAACTTTTTTTAAAAATCTATTTTACATTTTTCTCAACTCACAAACTAGTCATGATTTTAATTAAACACATCAATTTATGTTTAAATTAGGAAAAGTAACCAAATGAGAAAGAAAATTTAAACAATAGTGCCATACCACAGGTATGTGTTGTTATATCATCATCTTACATTTTTATAGATTTTTTTCTTCTATCTTTTTACAATATTATGGTTACATTCTTTGCATTGTGTAAAAAAATTACAAACTTTTAATTTAAAAAAATGTTATGAACATTTAATTCCCCATCACATTAAATACATATTTTATTTCTACTTTATCTTTTTACCATCTATTTTAATGAAAACATAATTTTTTTTAAAATTTATTCTTCAACTTCTTTTAATGCAGTGAAGAAATGCTGTAGTACCCTAACATTCTTCCAGAGGGAGAGTGACTACACCTGGGGGGGAAAGGAGGCAGCAGGGACACACCTGGAGATGTTCCGATGTGCATTTTCTTAATAATTAGCACATCACACATCTAATTAGCATCTCATAAATAATCATAAAGTATGTATTTAATGAATCATTTTACTTTGCGCTGTCAGAGGTTAACAGGAAAGTGAAATGGTTTTCTTACTTTAAAAACAAGATGCAGTTGTTCTTCAGGTATACTATGACTGAAAAATAATGAAATGCAGAAAATAAGCATCCATCACATTAGTTTTAAAAAGACTAATAGCAATAGATATATAGGTATACATATCTGCCACATCTGTCAAAACAGCCTATATATATATAAGCATATATATATTTGAAAGTAGCTATCTATATGTATTCATGTTGTGACAAGCCTATAAATATGCATATGTACTGTGATTGTACATTTCTTTCTTAATCCAAGCCTTTCTGTCAAAATCCTGTCCCAAGTTGCATTTTCATGGTGCACATTTTTTTCTCTTTTCCATCTTATAAGGAAAGAAACTTAAAAAATCAGGGGTCATTGGTATTTTTATCTTTAAAATACCTTTCTAAAATACCCTTCATGAATCCTATCTGGTTCATATTTTTCAGTATTTCATCTACTAAAAATGTTAATTTTGAAAATAATCTCAGTTTTCTCTTGTTGTGTAAAATTTATCTCAAAACAAATTGTCTTTTAAAACAACAACAATTTATGATTTTTCATGATTCTGTGAGTTGATTATTAAATCTCTTGCTGATCTCACCTGGACCCATTCATGTGTATTCAGCCAGCTGGTGGCTTGGCTAGAGTTGAATGTTCCGAGCTGACCTCTCTCACATGTCTGGGATCTCAGCTGAGACAGCCAGAATGGCAGAGATTACTCAGCCTCCCTCTCCACATTGTGTTTCATCCCAGTTTTATTTGCAGCATTAGGTCACAGTTCAAAGAGACAGAAAGCCACAGCTGCAAGGCATCTTCAGTTCTAGCTCTGAAAGTCTAATTAGATCATTTCTACCATATTCTATTGGTCAAAGCAAGTCCTAAGACAAGTTCATATTCAAGGTATGGGGAAATAGATTCCATTTCTTGCTTCAAAAGCTGCAAAATATTGTGGGCATCTTATTCTATCAACTATTAATATTATTTTTAAGCAATACATCAATAGTCAAAGATACATTTTTTTGGTTCCGGATCCTCAGTAGTTGCTGAGGAAATTTGGGAAAGGAGTACGACAAGGCTGTATATTGTTACCCTGCTTATTTAATTTAAATGCAGAGTATATCATGCAAAATGTTGGGTTGGATGACTACAAACTGAAATCAATTTGCTGTTGTCATTGTTTGGAATTTTAGCTTTTCTATTAGGTCTACAGTGGTATCTCTGTTTTTTAATCTGCTTAGTGACATATGATGTAGCACATCTTCTGATAAACTTATTTGCCATCTGATTAGCTTCTTTGATAAGTATCTGTTAAGATTTTTGTTCTTTTTTATATCATATTGCTTGTTTTCTAATTGTTGAATTTTAAGAGTTATTTATGTATTTTCAGTAACAGCCCTTTTCCAGATGTGACTTTTGCAAGCATTTTCTTTCAGTTTGTAGTTTGTCTCCTCAATCTCTTGTAATGTTCTTTTGCAGAGCAGATATTTTAAATTCTGATGAAGTTCAGCAGGTCAACAATTTAATGAATTATGCCTTTTGTACTGTTTACAAAAGCCACTGTCATACCCCCAAAGTCATCTAAATTACCGTCTAGGAGTTTCCTGGTTTTGCATATCACATTTAGATCTATGATTTTGAGTTACTTTGTAAAAGATATAAAGTTTGTATCTAGATTCTTATTTTTGCAAGTGGACGTCCAATTTTCCAGACCATTTATTGAAAAGACTATGTTTGTTCCATTATATTGTCTGTGCTCCTTTGTCAAAGAACAATTGATTATAGTTTTGTGGATCTATTTTTGGGCTCTCTATTTTATTCCACTGATCTATTGGTCTACTCTTTCATCAGTATCACAGTGTCTTGATTACTACAGCCTGATAGTCAACCATCCTCTCAGACAGTGTCAGTCTACCAACTTTATTTTTCTCCTTTAATATTGTATTGGCTACTCTGAGTCTCTTTAAGAATTTTCCAAAGTTTATTGTGGACTGGTATTTTATCATCTCTTTAAGAATTCTCCACAGTTTATTGTGATCCACACTCAAAGGCTTTGGCATAGAAGCTTTGGCATTGAAGCTTCATTGTCTATGCCAAAGCCTTTGACTGTGCAGATCATGATAAACTGTGGAAAATTCTTAAAGAGATAATAATACCAGACCACCTTACTTATCTCCTGAGAAACCTGTATGCAGGTCAAGAAGTAACAGTTAGAACCAGACATGGAACGACAGATCGGTTAAAATTTGGGAAAGGAGTACGACAAGGCTGTATATTGTTACCCTGCTTATTTAATTTAAATGCAGAGTATATCATGCAAAATGTTGGGTTGGATGACTACAAACTGAAATCAAGATTTCCAGGAGAAATATTAACCTCAGATATGTAGATGATTCCACTCTAAAGGCAGAAAGTGAAGAGAAACTAAAGAGCCTCTTGTTGAGGGTGAAAGAGAAGAGTGAGAAAGCTGTCTTAAAACCCAACATTCAAAAACCTAAGGTCATGGCATATGGTCCCTTTATTTTATGGTGAACAAAAAAAGTGAAGCAGTGGCAGATTTTATTTTCTTGGGCTCCAAAATCAATGCAGATGGTGGCTGCAGCCATGAACTTAAAAGACATTTGCTCCTTGGAAGAAAAGCTATGACCAACCTAGACAGCATATTAAAAAGCAGAGACTGTGTAATCAAAGCTATGTTTTTTCCAGTAGCCATGTACAGATATGAGAGTTGGAACATTAAAAAAAGACTGAGTGCTAAAGAACTGATGCTTTTGAATTATGCTGGAGAAGACTATTTGAGAGTCCCATGGACAGCGACAAGTCAATCCTAAAACATCAGACAGAATTACAAGAATCACTAGTTCACTAATTAGTACGAGCAACAGACCTACATTAATTCCAAGAGTTGTCAGTTTTTTTCAGATTTTCTTCACAGAAAATTATGTCATCTGTGAAATAAGGTGATTTCATTTCTTCCCCCGCAATCTACATACTTTTACTTCCTTTTCTGAACTGATTGCCATACCTAGATATTCCACTACAATGTTGAAAAGGCATGGTAGCATGATGAGAGGGTTATCCTTGCCTATTAACTAATCTTAGAGGGAAAGCTTAGGTTCTCACTACTAAATATTAATATGGTATTAGCTGTAGGTATTCATCAAGGTGACAAAATTCTTCTCCATTCCTAATGCACTGAGAGTTTTTTGTTTTGTTTTTAATAAATAGGAGTTGGCTTTTGTCACATACTTTTCCTGCATCTATTGATATGATCAAGTGGTTTTTCTTCTTTACCCTGTTTATATGATGAATTATCCTATTGGTTTTTTAAGCAATGAATGAGCCATACATACTAAACCTATACCTTTGGATGCTGAACTCCACCAGAATTTCTAAGCTTTTTCTCTCCTCTTAGGTAAGACAGGATGGTTCAAGAGGGCAGAAGTTGGGTATTTGTCTTCTTCCAGGTCAGTTAAGTGTCAATAATACTGCAGCAGTTAAGGCTCTGATTACTAGCTTCCCTTGAGGGCAGGCCTTCGACAAATGAATGGATCAAGAAGATGTGGAACATACAGGCAATGGAATACTACTCAGCCATAGAAAACAATGAATTTGAGTAAGTTGAAGTGAAGTGGATGAAACTACATCCTGTTATGCAGTGTGAAGTAAGTCCAAAAGAGAAATACTGTATATTAATGTACATATATGGAATTTAGAAACATGGTACTGATGAACCTATTTGCATGGCAGGAATAGAGATGCAGACATAAAGAAAAGACGTATGGACACAGCTAGGGAAGGAGAGGTTGGGGTGGACTGAGAGAGTAGCACTGAGGTATATACACTACCATGTGTAAACAGACAGCTAGTGAGAAGCTGTTGTGTAACACTGGGAGCGCAACCTGGCACTCTGAGACAACCCAGAGGGTGGGATAGCGGGTGGGCGTGAAGGAGGCTCAAGAAAGAGGGGGAATATGTATACTTATGGCTGATTGACGGTGTTGTATGACAGAAACCAACACAGTATTGTAAAGCAATTATCCTTTTCAATTAAAACTAAATTTTAAAAAAAGAAGAGTATTCTGTTGTATTTCAGAATGGCTCCTTTCCACATCCTCCTGCTGGAAGCACCAGGTTTTTTTCTCTAGTTTTCTCCAAACTGGTTGAGCTCCTAGAGGTAAATCTCACAATATTGTTGGAGTACCCACTATGATTAGGTACTCCTGTTGTTTTTAACTCTCAGACTTTTCCACTCTGAGCCTCCAGCAATTTGTTGATTACATATCAGGTTTTCCTGCTTGAACACAGGTTTCTGCAGTGTTTTTTTGCTTGTGAATCTCTGCCCTGGTAAAGCAGGACTCCCTGCAGTAGCTTATGTCTCTCTCCAGCCTTGGGGACCACGGTTGGCTCTGTCTTCCTCTCTCTTACAGATCTCAGAACAGTTGTTGATTTTTCAGTTTGTTCAGCTTTTCACCTGTCTTAGGACAGAGTGGTGATTTATAAACTCCTTACATGCAGGTCCAAAAACTCTTCTATCTACTCCATTATTTGATTCTCAAAAAGATCAGGGCTTAGTTTGCAAACTTCAGTATGGGCAAGTTGAATATTAGATGTTATGAAATTTGCCATCACTCATGAACTTATGGGGCTTCCCTGGTATCTCTGATGGTAAAGAGTTTGCCTGCAATGCAGGCAGACCCAGGTTCAATCCCTCGGTCTAGAAGACTCCCCTGGAGAAGAGAATGGCTACCCACTCCAGTATTCTTGCTTGGAGAAATCCATGGACAAAGGAGACTGGCGGGTCCATGAGGTCACAGAGTTGGACACAACTGAGTGATGAACACTTTTTTTCACTTTCATGACCCTATTACAGATCTAAACTGGAACTAGAATCCAAGTCTCCAGATTCCAACACCAGAGTCATTCTTACACTACCTAAATGTTTAAAATATATTTATTATTAATTCATTTATCTTTCTATGGTCCTGCTCCCTCATCTCCTTCTCCTTTCAACTTTCCTTCTTTCTCATATTTTATGGTTTCTGTTATTTATCACCTCATTGATTTACCAACACTCAAATTCACCAAAAATTTATTAGGTACCTGCAATAATAGAACAAGTGCGCTAGATATTTAGGACAAAAATGTGAAGAAAAATAAGAATGCCTCTAAAATATTGGGACTTCTCATTTAAAGGGAGGAAGAGAGTTATATCAAATATGGAATCACACAAATAAATATAGAAGTACATCATATACTGTGTTAACTATGCCAAACTCCAGAGTCCCTATTTTTCATTGACACTGAAATTCCTTCTTTGGGAATGAAAGGTTGAGACATATAGAACCAGATTCTCAGTCATGGCTCTACTGACATTTTGGGTTGCTTAATTAGTTGTTGTGGGAGGTTGTTCTGTGCACTGTAGGATTTTCAGCAGCCTCCTCAGACTTTATCTACTAGCTGCCATCCTCCTCCAGTTGTGATGATCAAAAAATGTCCTTGATTTGGGCGGAGGAAGTCAAATTCTCACCAGTTGAGCACTACTGATACAGAATGACTTAAAAAAAAAACATTTTATTTTTTTTGTGCTACTGCTGAAAAATGGCTTCCTAAATAGATGAATTCATAAATAAAAATGTGTGCTCTTATTCCTTCTACAAAGAAAGAACCTGGCCACGTGCTCCTTATATTTGTCCTCTAAATTCTCTTTTATCCAAAGCCTAATTAACTTGATGCATGGGAAAAAAAGCCTAAAGTCAAATTTTATGTTGTATATTATAAGAAAACAATGTAATTATTTCCACAATTTGTTACTAGCCATCATTCAAATTCAAGGCATAGTAAGAGACATGGCTACATAGGATCAGTAACACCTCCTTGGTCATCTTTCTTTCCCCAGAGCAGAAAGGAACCTGCTGTGGCTGTATAAGCTAAGAAGCATTAAATCTGAAAATGAAAACATCATGGAAACTGACCTCACCTATTGTCATAAAAGCAATTACATGGAAGTTCATAACAAGTTTGTTGAGAGACATAAAAACCAGAAATTAAACCAAAGTGTTCAAAATTATAGAGAACATTAAAACTCTATTTGTACTAATATTTTGAACAAATATTTCTAAATATTGCCAGTAATGCCATTGGCAATGGAGAACAATCAACAACCATGATGCAGGTTTTTTTCAAAGATATTTATACGTTCATAATTTTTTGAAATGCTGGAAAATATAGTAAATTATAACAAGTCCCACCAGGAAAGAACTAGAGAGCTAGTGACTACCAAATATGCAAGGTTGTCATCTAGTGGTGACAAGAAAGCTGCAGGCTTGTGACCCCAAAGTAATGTCTGCAGTATCACTTTCTCTCTTCTTTCTCCTCTTTATGAATTTTAAACAGTATTAGTATAAGATGACTTAATACTACTTTTGAAGAAAAAATTATCTATTATGCCTGTCTGTTTATTTTCTCCTGCAAAACAATATTCACTCTCATTTTTAACAAAAGTATTTGAAGAATACTAATTTCAAGATTGTTTATATTTAATGAAAACCTTGAACATTTATCATTCTTATTTAGATAATGGGAAGTAATAACATGCCTTCTTGAAAACAGAGGATTCAACATAATCACATTACATTAGTTAGAGATCATAGAAGATAAATTTTGGCATTAGTCAGTGTTGCATGCCACCCAGGCATATTTCATTAGATGCTGTCAAAGGCACAGAAAACTGCCAATCACATTAACAGCTAACTTCTTTTAAAAGCCATTCAACTGAGTTTAATTATGATTAAGTATATTTGAACTGAAGGAACATTAAATACACAAATGCCTCCTGGCAATCTTTTCAGAATCTATGGTGAACAACAGCTTCTGCTCAATAAAATGAAGCCTTTTAATGCATTCCAATAAAATAAAATAAATCAATATGCAAAATTTGTAGCATTCAGTAAAATGGTTTTTTATTTTTCTTGGCAGGAAAATAACAAAAGGAAATGTTCAGCTCTTACAGGGCAAACAAATAAGTTAGTAATACTATCATTCACTTGAAATCAGGAACCTCAGAGACAGCCTCTATTCTTCTATTTAATTCTTGTCCACCATTGCCAAAATCTAACTAGAGAAAAAAATCACAAAACCCATGCACATCGCTTATTATTCATTCTACCTTTGACTTGCTGGTTTTATTGTTTAGATTATCCATAACTCTCCTTGGGGCTTCTCTAACAAAATAAGTGTGCTTACATTCCTCTAGTCTCTCTCTTCTTCCTCAATTCATTTTCCCCAGTGAGTTGAAAAAGAATCTGAACATGTTTTTACTCTCTAGAGTGCGTTAAACTGTGCCTACAAAAATTTAACATAACTGAAGAAATGCTTTGGGGATAGTCAGTGGGAGATTTTATGAGGTGGTGATATTGGAGGAGGAAGGAACCAGTTAAGTCTAAGGAAAGAGAGGCAACAGTTTGCACTCAACATCAATCACAGCAGCTCCTGTGTGTGAATTCTACATGAAGAACTTCTTTAGGCAAATAATCCTATAGCCTCCAATGATCATCACCACCATCAACAAAACTATAAGGAATAAAGCTCAAAGTCTATACCATTCTGACTCCTGTTTGATTTCCATATTCTCTCGGTCTCTGTCTCACATCATCAGTTCAGCTCACTTCAGTCGCTCAGTTGCGTCCGACTCTTTGCCACCCCATGACTGCAGCATGCCAGGCCTCCCTGTCCTTCACCAACTCCCGGAGTCTACTCAAACTCATGTCCATTGAGTCAGTGATACCATCCAACCATCTCATCTTCTGTCATCCCCTTCTCCTCCCACCTTCAATCTTTCCCAGCATCAGGGTCTTTGCAAATGAGTCAGTTCTTTACATCAGGTGGTCAAAGTATTGGGGTTTCAGCTTTAGCATCAGTCCTTCCAATGAATATTCAGGACTGATTTCCTTTAGGATGGACTGGTTGGATCTCCTTGCTGTGCAAGGGACTCTCAAGAGTCTTCTCCAACACCACAGTTCATAAGCATCAATTCTTTGGTGCTCAGCTTTCTTTAGCCCAACTCTCACACCCATACATGACTGCTGGAAAAACCATAGCTTTGACTAGATGGACCTTTGTCAGGAAAGTAATGTCTCTGTTTTTTAATATGCTGTCTAGGTTGGTCATGACTTTTCTTCCAAGGAGCAAGCGTCTTTTTATTTCATGGCTGCAGTCATCATCTGCAGTGATTTTGAAGCCCCCCAAAATAAAGTCTGTCAATGTTTCCATTGTTTCCCCATCTATTTGCTGTGAAGTGATGGGACCAGATGCCATGATTTAGTTTTCTGAATGTTGAGTTTTAAGCCAACGTTTTCACTCTCCTCTTTCACTTTCATCAAGAGGCTCTTCAGTTCTTCGCTTTCTGCCATAAGTGTGGTGTCATTGGCATATCTTAGGTTATTGATTTCTCCCATCAACACATTTTGTAATACTTCCACCTGTTATTCATTCCTTACTTCCCTTTCAAATAATCTGGAATTCACATAGTACAAATTGATGTTTCTCAAGTCTGTAACTTGGAACCTATTTTATCTTCATTAATTGTAATTAGCAAATGTTTCCATTTTCCATTGCTTTGTATACCCAGTTGACATAAATATATATACCGACTGAGCTAACAGTGAGTTTGTTTCTTTGTTTTTAAGATGAATTTCCTAAAACCCACAGATTAAGTGCCTAAAAGCAACTCCCAGCAGAAAAGTACCCCAGACGCCTGCATCCGCCACCAGCAAGTGGGGGCTGAACAGAGAGGAGTGGGCGGCATTGCTTAGGGTAAGGACCGGGCCTGAGTGCCCTGAGGGCAATCGGAAGGAGCTTTTGTGAGTTACCAACTTAAACTGTGGGACAGCAAAAGAGAGAGAGAAAATTAACCGGCCCAAACACACTGCCAGCCGTTCACAGAACAAAGGGACTGAGCAAGTCCAGAGGAGCTAGGTGGCTGCAGACAGGCCCAGGCCCGCAGGAGGCAGGAGGCAGTGGGGAGGGGAAAGGGGCAGGCTCGGCCCCAAGGACTGCATCCCCTACCACACTGCAAACAGGCCTCCAGTTTCTAAACAAAGATTTCGTGAGATTCTGGATGGTCGACATCCCCCGGGAGGGTCGCAAAGAGACACAGGGTGCACGCACCCAACCGGCACGGGCAGGGACTGGGCCTGGGAGCGCGGAGGGGAGAAGGTGCGCCACACCCGGGGAGAGTGCGCCCGTGAAGCTCCTGGCTGCCTGAGCTGCTTGGGCCAGGGAAGGCACAAAACGCAGGCACAGCCGAGTCCGTGCTTTTGTGGAACACCCGAGGGCTGGAACCGCGCGCAGCGCAGGGCACGCTCCATATAGAGCAGCGGGAGCCTGAGCAGCGTAGACGGGGAAAGCAGCGCCAGTCCCTCCCCATAGCGCGACGGAACCAGCAACCTGAATAAGAGACCACCTCCACCCACCTGTGCCAGGGCGGAAATTAGGCACTGAAGAGACCAGAAAACGGAAGCCAAATAAACAAAGGGAACCGCTTCAAAAGGGACCGGTGCAACAGATTAAAACCCCTGTAGATAACACCGACTACACCGGAAGGGGCCTGTAGATATCAAGAAGTGTAAGCTGGAACGAGGAGCTATCTGAAACTGAACTGAACCCACACTGACGGCAGCAGCTCCAGAGAAATTCCTAGATACATTTTTACTTTTTTTTTTATTAAAAAAATTTTTTTTCTTTTCTTTTCTATTTTTTCTCTTTTATTTTCTTTTAAAATTCCCTATTACTCCCCCATTACTCCTGAACTTTCATTTTCATAGATTTTTACGATTTTTTTTAATTAGGAAAAATTTTTTTTTCTCTTGTTTTTTTTTTATTCTTTTCTTTTTTCTTTTTTTCTTCTTTTTCTCTTATTTCCATTTAAAGTCCTCTATTACTCCTCTACTACTCCTTAATTTTCATTTTCATTTCACTATAAACTTGCAAAAAAAAAAAGAGAAGCCCTATGTTTAAACTGAACTTCATATATATTTCTAAATTTTTTTCTGTTTTTGTTTTTAATATTGTATTTTTAAGAGTCTAACCTCTACTCTAGATTTTTAATCTTTGTTTTTCAGTATGTGATATAAATTTTGGACATTTAAGAATCTAATGTTCAGTTTCCATTTTTATTCTGGAGTGTGTTGATTATTCTCTCCCAATTTTGACTCTCCATTTTCTACCTCAGAACACATCTATTTCCTCCTTTCCCCTTCTCTTCCCAATCCAATTTTGTGAATCTTTGTGGGTGTCTGGGCTGCAGAGAACACTTTGGGAACAGACAACTGCATAGATCTCTCTCTCTCCTCTTGAGTCCCCCTTTTTTTCCTCCTGCTCATCTCTATCTCCCTCCTCCCTCTCCTCTTTTTCATGTAACTCTGTGAACCCCTCTTGGTGTCCCTCATGGGAGAGAATCTTTTCACCATTAACCTAGAAGTTTTATTATCAGTGCTGTATAGTTGGAGAAGTCCTGAGACTACTGGAAGAATAAAACTGAAATCCAGAGGCAGGAGACTTAAGCCCAAAACCTGAGAACACCAGAAAACTCCTGACTACACGGTACATTAAGTAATAAGAGACCATCCAAAAGCCTCCATACCTACACTGAAACCAACCACCACCCAAGAGCCAGTAAGTTTCAGAGCAAGACATACCACGCAAATTCTCCAGCAACGCAGGAACATAGCCCCTAGTGTCAACATACAGGCTGCCCAAAGTCACACCTAACACATAGACCCATCTCAAAACTCATTACTGGGCACTCCATTGCACTCCAGAGAGAAGAAATCCAGTTCCACACACCAGAACACCGACGCAAGCTTCCCTAACCAGGAAACCTTGACAAGCCAATCGTCCAACCCCACCCACTGGGTAAAAGCTCCACAATAAAAAGGAACCACAGACCTCCAGAATACAGAAAGCCCACTCTAGACACAGCAATCTAAACAAGATGAAAAGGCAGAGAAATACCCAACAGGTAAAGGAACATGAAAAATGCCCACCAAGTCAAACAAAAGAGGAGGAGATAGGGAATCTACCTGAAAAAGAATTTAGAATAATGATAATAAAAATGATCCAAAATCTTGAAAACAAATGGAGTTACAGATAAATAGCCTGGAGACAAAGATTGAGAAGATGCAAGAAATGCTTAATAAAGACCTAGAAGAAATAAAAAAGAGTCAATTAAAAATGAATAATTCAATAAATGAGATCAAAAACACTCTGGAGGGAACCAAAAGTAGAATAACTGAGACAGAAGATAGGATAAGTGAGGTAGAAGATAAAATGGTGGAAATAAATGAAGCAGAGAGGAAAAAAGAAAAAAAGAATCAAAAGAAATGAGGACAACCTCAAGGACCTCTGGGACAATGTGAAACGCCCAAACACTCGAATCATAGGAGTCCTAGAAGAAGAAGACAAAAAGAAAGGCCATGAGAAAATACTCGAGGAGATAATAGCTGAAAACTTCCCTAAAATGGGGAAGGAAATAGCCACCCAAGTCCAAGAGACCCAGAGAGTCCCAAACAGGATAAACCCAAGGTGAAACACCCCAAGACACATATTAATCAAATTAACAAAGATCAAACACAAAGAACAAATATTAAAAGCAGGAAGGGAGTACCAACATATAACACACAAGGGGATTCCCATAAGGATAACAGCTGATCTTTCAATAGAAACTCTTCAGGCCAGAAGGGAATGGCAGGACATACTTAAAGTAATGAAAGAGAATAACCTACAACCCAGATTACTGTACCCAGCAAGGATCTCATTCAGATGTGAAGGAGAATTCAAAAGCTTTACAGACAAGCAAAAGCTGAGACAATTCAGCACCACCAAACCAGCTCTTCAACAAATGCTAAAGGATCTTCTCTAGACAGGAAACACAGAAAGGTTGTATAAACGTGAACCCAAAACAACAAAGTAAATGGCAATGGGACCACACCTATCAATAATTACCTTAAATGTAAATGGTTTGAATGCCCCAACCAAAAGACAAAGACTGGCTGAATGGATACAAAAGCAAGACCCCTCTATATGCTGTCTACAAGAGACCCACCTCAAAACAAGAGACACATACAGACAAAAGTGAAGAGCTGGAAAAAATTATTTCACACAAACGGAGAGCAAAAGAAAGCAGGAGTCGCAATACTCATATCAGATGAAATAGACTTTCAAATAAAGGATGTGAAAAAAGACAAAGAAGGACACTACATAATGATCAAAGGTTCAATCCAAGAAGAAGATATAACAATTATAAATATATATGCACCCAACATAGGAGCACCGCAATATGTAAGGCAAACGCTAATGAGTATGAAAGAGGAAATTAATAGTAACACAATAATAGTGGGAGACTTTAATACCCCACTCACAACTATGGATAGATCAACTAAACAGAAAATTAACAAGGAAACACAAACTTTAAATGACACAATGGACAAGCTAGACCTAATTGATATCTATAGGACATTTCACCCCAAAACAATCAATTTCACCTTTTTCTCAAGTGCACATGGAACCTTCTCCAGAATAGATCACATCCTGGGCCATAAATCTAGCCTTGGTAAATTAAAAAAAATTGAAATCATCCCAGTCATCTTTTCTGACCACAGTGCAGTAAGATTAGATCTCAATTACAGGAAAAAAAAATGTTAAAAATTCAAACATATGGAGGCTAAATAACACGCTTCTGAATAACCAACAAATCATAGAAGAAATTTTTAAAAAATCAAGATAATCATAGAAATGAATGAAAATGGAAACACAACAACCCAAAACCTATGGGACACTGTAAAAGCAGTGCTAAGGGGAAGGTTCATAGCATTACAGGCTTACCTCAAGAAACAAGAAAAAAGTCAAATAAATAACCTAACTCTACACCTAAAGCAATTAGAGAAGGAAGAAATGAAGAACCCCAGGGTTAGTAGAAGGAAAGAAATCTTAAAAATGAGGGCAGAAATAAATGCAAAAGAAACTAAAGAGACCATAGCAAAAATCAACAAAGCTAAAAGCTGGTTTTTTGAAAAAAATAAACAAAATTGACAAACCATTAGCAAGACTCATTAAGAAACAAAGAGAGAAGAACCAAATTAACAAAATTAGAAATGAAAATGGAGAGATCACAACAGACAACACTGAAATACAAAGGATAATAAGAGATTACTACAAGCAGCTCTATGCCAATAAAATGGACAACTTGGAAGAAATGGAAAAATTCTTAGAAAAGTATAACTTTCCAAAACTGAACCAGGAAGAAATAGAAGATCTTAACAGACCCATCACAAGCAAGGAAATCAAAACTGTAATCAGAAATCTTCCAGCAAACAAAAGCCCAGGACCAGATGGCTTCACAGCTGAATTCTACCAAAAATTTATAGAAGAGCTAACACCTATCTTACTCAACCTCTTCCAGAAAATTTCAGAAGAAGGTAAACTTCCAAACTCATTCTATGAGGCCACCATCATCCTAATTCCAAAACCAGACAAAGATGCCACAAAAAAAGAAAACTACAGGCCAATATCACTGATGAACATAGATGCAAAAATCCTTAACAAAATTCTAGCAAACAGAATGCAACAACATATTAAAAAGATCATACATCATGACCGAGTGGGCTTTATCCCAGGAATGCAAGGATTCTTTCATATCCGCAAATCAATCAATGCAATACACCACATTAACAATTTGAAAGATAAAAAACATATGATTATCTCAATAGATGCAGAGAAAGCCTTTGACAAAATTCAATACCCCTTTATGATTAAAACTCTCCAGAAAGCAGGAATAGAAGGAACATACCTCAACATAATAAAAGCTATATATGACAAACCCACAGCAAGCATTACCCTCAATGGTGAAAAATTGAAAGCATTTCCCCTGAAATCAGGAACAAGACAAGGGTGCCCACTCTCACCACTACTATTCAACATAGTTTTGGAAGTTTTGGCAACAGCAATCAGAGAAGAAAAAGAAGTAAGAGGAATCCAGATAGGAAAAGAAGAAGTGAAACTCTCATTGTTTGCAGATGACATGATCCTCTACATAGAAAACCCTAAAGACTCTACCAGAAAATTACTAGAGCTAATCAACGAATATATTAAAGTTGCAGGGTATAAAATTAACACAGAGAAATCCCTTGCATTCCTATACACTAACAATGAGAAAACAGAAAGAGAAATTAAGGAAACAATACCATTCACCATTGCAACAAAAAGAATAAAATACTTAGGAGTATATCTACCTAAAGAAACAAAAGACCTATACATAGAAAACTATAAACCACTGATGAAAGAAATCAAAGAGGACACAAACAGATGGAGAAACATACCGTGTTCATGGATTGGAAGAATCAATATTGTCAAAATGGCTATTCTACCCAAAGCAATCTATAGATTCAATGCAATCCCTATCAAGCTACCAACGGTATTTTTCACAGAACTAGACAAAGAATTTCACAATTTGTATGGAAATACAAAAAACCTCGAATAGCCAAAGTAATCTTGAGAAAGAAGAATGGAACTGGAGGAATCAACCTGCCTGACTTCAGACTATACTACAAAGCCACAGTCATCAAGACAGTATGGTACTGGCACAAAGACAGAAATATAGATCTATGGAACAGAATAGAAAGCCCAGAGATAAATCCACGAACCTATGGACACCTTATCTTTGACAAAGGAGGCAAGGATATACAATGGAAAAATGACAACCTCTTTAACAAGTGGTGCTGGGAAAATTGGTCAACCACTTGTAAAAGAATGAAACTAGAACACTTTCTAACACCATACACAAAAATAAACTCAAAATGGATTAAAGATCTAAATGTAAGACCAGAAACTATAAAACTCCTAGAGGAGGACATAGGCAAAACACTCTCTGACATAAATCACAGCAGGATCCTCTATGACCCACCTCCCAGAATATTGGAAATAAAAGCAAAAATAAACAAATGGGACCTAATGAAACTTAAAAGCTTTTGCACAACAAAGGAACTATAAGTAAGGTGAGAAAACAGCCCTCAGATTGGGAGAAAATAATAGCAAATGAAGCAACAGACAAAGGATTAATCTCAAAAATATACAAGCAACTCCTGAAGCTCAATTCCAGAAAAATAAATGACCCAATCAAAAAAATGGGCCAAAGAACTAAACAGACATTTCTCCAAAGAAGACATGCAGACGGCTAACAAACACATGAAAAGATGCTCAACATCACTCATTATCAGAGAAATGAAAATCAAAACCACAATGAGGTACCATTACATGCCAGTCAGGATGGCTGCTATCCAAAAGTCTACAAGCAATAAATGCTGGAGAGGGTGTGGAGAAAAGGGAACCCTCTAACACTGTTGGTGGGAATGCAAACTAGTACAGCCACTATGGAGAACAGTGTGGATATTTCTTAAAAAACTGGATATAGAACTGCCATATGATGCAGCAATACCACTTCTGGGCATATACACTGAGGAAACCAGATCTGAAAGAGACACGTGCACCCCAATGTTCATTGCAGCACTGTTTATAATAGCCAGGACATGGAAGCAACCTAGATGCCCATCAGCAGACGAATGGATAAGGAAGCTGTGGTACATATACACCATGGAATATTACTCAGCCGTAAAAAAGAATTCATTTGAATCAGTTCTAATGAGATGGATGAAAGTGGAGCCCATTATACAGAGTGAAGTAAGCCAGAAAGATAAAGACCATTACAGCATACTAACACATATATATGGGATTTAGAAAGATGGTAATGAAAACCCTATGTGTAAAACAGAAAAAGAGACACAGATGTACAGAACAGACTTTTGGACTCTGTGGGAGAAGGCGAGGTTGGGATGATTCGAGAGAACAGCATTGAAACATGTATATTACCTATAGTGAAACAGATCACCAGCCCAGGTTGGATGCATGAGCCAAGTGCTCGGGCCTGGTGCACTGGGAAAACCCAGAGTAATCAGGTGGAGAGGGAGGTGGGAGGGGGGATCGGGATGGGGAATACATGTAACTCCATGGCTGATTCATGTCAATGTGTGACACGACCCACTGCAGTATTGTGGAGTAATTAGCCTCCAACTAATGAAAATAATTGAAAAAAATAAAAAAATAAATCATAATGGCAAAAAAAAAAAAAACAACAGAGTTCTGTAAAGCAATTATCCTTCAATTAAAATAAAATGCCAGAAAGAAAAAAAAAATGATAAGGTGAATCTCTGTATCTCTTCTATTTCTTTGTTTAAAAAAAATAGACTAGTACATGGTGTATAATTTATTTCTTTATATCTTTAGATACTATTGTATCTAATAATAAAGATATTATTATTTTACGTTTTTATTTAAGTACTTCTCTAGTTTGGCTTAATGACTATCTGTTGAGCAAATTATACAAGAAATGTTTATTCTTCTCTAGGAAATATATTGTTTCCCACTCTCCAAGCTTCCAAATGTCCACTTTCTTTGTTCCTGAGCACTAGACAACTCTCAAGAGCAGGGAGAGAGGTCAATTCAGAGTCAATGTTCCATTCCTGCTGCCAAGTGAAGACATTCAATCAGCCTAACTCCTGTGTCAGAAGGTTTGGGAGGTGCCTATTGGACACTATCTGCTTTCAAATTGCTGGTTTTATCACAAAGAATATTGAAGCAACTTGAAACTGAATATTACTATACTCTCAAGTAGTTGAAATAATAATATTGTAATCATAGAAACACTAGTATACTATGATTGATAAAAAGGAGAAACAATTGTTCTATAGCTTCTTAATCACAGTGAATGCATGGCATGTGGTTAAGTACTATTACTAAACTTTATGATGGAAAAGTTTAGGGTTGTTTTCTATTTTTCTGAGGTGTTTATCCCTATCTTATCTCTCCTCTCACCCCAATTTTGAGATCATATACAGCCTGGATCACAGGAATGCTTGTACCAGATTTATACCATAAGAAGAGCTGGATATTAGCAAAAGAAAAAGTTTTTTTCTTATAAAAAGATAATACTGGAGGAAACTAAGAACAGAAAATCTTCTCAGTTCCATCCAGAGAAAAACCAGTAAGAACCAAGTGGCTGAAAATAACTTGTATTAAAGGGGGTACAGTGAGAAAAACCAAGAAGTATGTGTTGAATGGAGCAGAAAGAAACTTGGAAGAAACAAGGGAGATAGTCCTGGCAAAACGGAATCTGTAAGGATTATATGAGTTGGTGTCTGAATAATCCTACTGGGGATCCAATGAGGGGAAAAAACCTTTTTTGCATTGCGTTCTGAATTGTGTGTTTGCAGTATTGCCTAATACATTTCTCCCCAGGCAACAGGATCTTCCTTCTGACGACTGACTACATTAATAGTTTCACAGAGCACGTCAATGGAAAAGATAATCACAATGGGCCAAAGTAAAATCTTGCTTTACAAAGAACATATTCACACTCACTCTGAAGTATAGATGAAATTCAGTTATTCAGTTCAAATTTTCAGAAATTTATATGATCTGTTTCCACATTGCATCTTCTTTATTTATAAAATCATTTTACATATTTTTTAGCTAAAATATAAACTATTTGGAATAATATGTTGGATAGTTATCTAGTGATTTTACCCAGTAGAGATAGGTAATTTTATTAATCCAGATTAAATATATACATATTGGGATTTCCCTGGTGGCTCAGTGGTAAAGAATCTACCTGCCAAGCAGGAGATGTGACTAAACAATGAACAACAACTACTTCACACACACACACACACACACACACACATATTTTTTTTTCATATTTTTTATTTTAAAGAAAAAGAACACAAATCTCCATTTTGCAAAATATAATCTTTCTTCCTTGTCTTTAAACACCAGAGAGAACTACAGGAATCACTAGTTCACTAATTAGTACAAGCAATGGACCTACATTATACTCAGAATCAGTTCTCTGAGTGACTCTTATTGGTGGACACTGTTTGAGCATAAATGAATTTCTTAACTATCTGTTAGCCATCATAAAATAGGACAAACATGGTGTTGTGGACAAATTCACTCCTAGAGTGGAAATAAGAAAAATCACATGGTCCAGGGATAATGAATTCCTATCCCACATTAAGACTGTACATAAGCAGGGGAACCCTTTTCACAGATCACATACATCACTTACCTACCTATCCCAAAACACACAACTTCAGAGATGTCATCTTAAGTCTAACTAAGCAGAACAGACATGAGGGTGGATCAGAGTTTTGATTATCCTCTGGGATTATTGTTGTTGTTTAGTCACTAAATCTTGTCTGACTCTTTGCAACCCCATGGACTGTAGCCCACAGGCTCCTCTGTCCATGAAATTCTGAAGGCAATAATACTGGAGTGGGTTGCCATTTCCCTCTCCAGGGGAACTTCCCAAACCAGGGATGAAACCCATGTCTCTCACATCGGCAGGCAAGTTCTTTACCACTGAGCCACAAGGGAAGCTCATCTAGGAATATACAATATCCACAGAAAGGAGGAAATCTGTCAGCTGAACACAACTCTGTGACCTTAAAAGGTTCTTTATTGCTCTGATATTCTGGAAACCCCAAGGTCTTCCCACTGGTCTTAGAAGAAATATTCCAGATATCTAATAAGTAAATTAATATTGAAAAATGTAATGCCTCATGTCTAAAACATATTTGCAACTTTCCACTTTGGAGGTGGTGGAGTGTGTCTTTAAGACATGACTGTTTAAGAATCAATATGCTTATGGGACAAGAAGAAGAGAAATTAATAAAAGGAACTTCAGGAAAGATACACTAATTAGGTATTGATCTTAATCAGCCACATGAGTTAATCAATCAAACACAAGATTGTGCTTGGCATTTTTCTAGGCTAGGTTTACCAAATAACATAATGACATAGCAAATATATACATTAAAAGTGTAGTTTTGGGCCCTAACTGATAGGACATTTAAATGACTGTTAGGATCTTCAACTATGATTAATAGGTATGTCTTGAGTGCTAGAAAGATTAAGAAACCATGTTTCCTGTATCAGTAGAAACCTGCTTAGATAGATTAGTGATGTCTGTCACAGGAAAAGGAAGAAGAGTGTTGAAGTAATGTCAGCTGACACTAAACTATAATGTTTGTCTAACAGGTAAAGATTTATTTCAAGAGAATATGATACTTTTGTGGCAGGAATATGGCAGGTATAGAGGAAACACAATCATATTATAATCAGATACAATGTAATGTCATCTCTGCTATATGGAAAGTCAACGCAAAATATCTTAGAAGCACAGAAGAGAAGTCTTTATATTTGCCTGAATTAGCCTCAGTAAGTTTTCCTAGTTGAGGAAACTTTGACTAACCCTGGAGGGCAGAGCCAGGATAGGTAGGAGACATGAATTTGAGGCAGAAAAAATAGCATATGCAAACATCATAAGAAAAATCCACTGGGAAACTTTAAGCAGATAAATTTTGCTGCAGCATAAAGTAAAAGAATTGTGTTAGAACTGAGTCCAGAGAGGTAAACAATGGGAGGATCACAAATATACCGTCAGCAATGTTGAAAGCATCTCAATTGCAAGCTGTCATTGGTACTCCAACAAAGACATGTAAACTTGAAAGAGCATGATTATACTTGCAGTTTCTAGAGAATTTATTAGACTGCACCTTGTTGGTATCTCTTTCACTCCACACTCACATTTTTCACTAGCACTCAGCTCACATTTTCCAGGTTCTCTTTTTGATTATGGCTTCTAGTACTGAATTGGACTTACTCACATACAATACTGTGTTTAAGATCACAGGATCTGTCTGTTTCCCATTGATTCATTGTCCTGATGCTGAATGCACCTGTTTTGTTTTGTTTCTATCTATTGAGTTCTCCCATCAGCCAGAAAGCACCTTCAGTAGACTGCATCCCTCCACAATCCTCTTCCCCCAGGTTTGATTTTGAGACACATTATTATGAACTAAATAAGTCTATACTAAAAGTGCCATCTTTGTCAAAGTACATTCTGAAAAGCTTTTGGTGTGGGGCATACCATGAAAAACACGAGTAGACAGAACAATTAATGAAGGGAAATCAAAGACAGAATTTCCCAAATCAATTCCACAGTTTCATTTCTTTTCCAAAATGTCTTCATTTATATTTCAATACTCTGTCTCAGCTTAATTTTAGATAATTTATTTTCATGTCAAAATCCTTTGAGACGGACCTAAATAAAAGCAAATTAAATGAAGATTGCTGTTGCCAAACAGCTGTACATATAGATTTTAAACTTGATAGAAATTTAAAGGCACTTCTTCTTCATCATTTGGAATGGAACCTGGAATTCTCAGCCAGAAAAGCTTCACTTTCTGGATTCAGTTGTTTGCTCTATCCATCAGGTTTTGCTTGCTTTGATCTTTTTCTTCCTAAGCTACAAATGGTGGAAAGATTGTGGAGACACTGGAGTCAGGCACAACTTATCTTATCCATATTGTGAATTTGAGAAGATTATTTGGCTTCTTGAAACCTAATTTTCCCTTCTCTACAACTCTGAAATGGTGCTAATAGTAGCTATATCTTTTGGTCATTGTGTGTTTTCAGTAAGGATTTATAGAATAATATAGTGATGGTTATTATGTAGACATTTGATTGCTACATTTTAGACATTGTAAGGACAAAATGGCCAAAAAGGTAGTCTGAAAATATTCCCTAAATCTGTCAGAAAGTGTTAACCCTACTAATTGAGACAGACATAAAAGAAACCAGGGAAAAGTAGTATGTTGTGTCATGCATATAGAGGTGCTCAATTAATAGAGACAAAATTAGATGAATATGATGAGAAAACAGAAATGTCAAAATACAATGAGGCAAAAGCTGAAATTTACAATTGGTTTGTTCCAACTACTTATTAGGTTTCACTCTATAAATGACTCCGTTCTCTATGTAAGTGAGAAGTAAGTCTGTGTGTCTACAAATTGGCCTCACCACAACACGGTATATACCCTCAAGCATCAAAGGACTAGATTCTATCTCTTGTATTGAAGCAATTTGGAAATGTTTTCCCTGATATCTTCTGAAGGGAATTCACATATTTTATTTCATTTTAGAAACGTATAGAAACCTTTCCAGGTCAGGTGAGTCCCCTGGGGAAACGCGGTAGTAATGGAAATGCTCTTGTGCCTCCGTCTTTGTAAACATTTGTTTTTGTGCTTTATGATGTGTTTAGTGTTTTCAGGCTATATGAAGTCAAATTATAATTTGAAATGTGTTTCCATAACAGAATTGTCCCTAAGTTATAATAAATTATTGGAAACTTGCTATGTGAAAATGTAATTTTCTCTATTCCTACATGTCATTAGACATTGATTTATATTTCCCTATTCAACAAAGATAAAGACGATAGGGAGAACCATGTGTCTTGCACCTATTATGAAGCTGATATTTCACTAGGTATTCTTCATGCACTTATTATTTAATTTAATCCTTACAATGAACCTTTGAGGCCAAATGTTGTCATCTTTGAACAGAAGAAAAGACACACTAAGAATCAGGGAATTTAAGTAATATGAGTATCTGAACAGCTGTGGCTAACATTCAATATTAGGTATATCTAAATTGAAGAATTATATTGACTCAATCAACATCACTAAACTTTTTAAAAGCATAGAGGTTATAGGGACAATAAAATAGGACTTACAAAGAAAAGGATTTTAGTCTATTAGAGAAAATAATGTCCCTTTGTCTCTGAGTTTTAAGAAATCAAATTTAACATTGACTAGTAATCCATAAAAATATTTTCTCTGTATATTAATTAATAAGTTATCCATGTACAAATATAATATAAAGTTTCATTTTGCTATATTCTAGATATTGACTTACACATATTCATTTAATTTGGTATTATGATTGAAAAATATAAGACTATATATATGCATATATGCATGCATGTAGGAATGTTTTTATATATGATGAATTTTATCTCTATATAGAGATGAATTTTAACTATAAAATTTCAAGCTCTTTGGGATCAATTACTTAAGCAAGTCTTCCTCATATGAGTATTCTTTTTATACCATCTTGCTATTGGTTAACAAGATCAGGGACAGGAAACAGCAGCACATTCTTATTATATTTTTAACAACTACAATTTTTGTTTTCCTAGGAGTAGGGTGAGGGACTAGAGTCAACAACACAAACTCTCCTGCACATGATCTAACTAACCAACTTAGCCCGGCTGATACAAAGCTCCCCAAACCTAAATCCTTCTCCTGTCTTCCTTTGTCCAATTATTTACATCTGTCCTTTCATATTCAGGCTCCATGAAACATCAGGCATCCATGAAACATGATGAAGAACAGAAGAATCTTCATCCATTAAGCTTCTGCCTACTTCCATAATCACTGCTACAGATTCCTGCCTTATTCCAGGTGAAATGCAGTCATCTTAACACTTGAGTTATATGGCATGTCATAGAAGAAAACAGTCTTAATAACAGATTGGAAGTGAGGGGAATTTAAAGAAGCAAGGTTAATCAAGATGCCAAGTGTAAAATATACCTTTAAAAATTGCTCTTGAACTTATGGTTGCCAGGGAGAAGGATGGGGGGAAAGGAGAGTTAAGGAGTTTGGGACTGACACATACACACTGCTATTTTTAAAATTGATAACCAACAATTACCTACTGTATAGTACAGAGAACTCTGATCAATGTTACGTGGCAGTCTGGATGGGAGGGGAGTTTGGGGGAAAAGGGATATAAGTATATGTTTGGCTGAGTCCCTTTGCTGTCCACCAGAAACTATCACAACATTGTTAACTGGCTATACTTGAATACAAAATTAAAAAAATAAAAAAGAAGCAAAACAATTGTTCTCAATAATACTAGAAAAAAGTGTGAATATTAGAATCAAGGACATACTGTTCAATTCTGAAATGGACTTCTGTGCCTTTCTACATTGCTTTTATTGTCTTCCTCCTTGAATTACCTGCTCCTTCCTCTGCATCTGCTTTTCCAACTCTACTCAAATGCTCCTTCACAGTAATTTTTGTTTAACCAGAATAAAATTACATTTTAATAATTAACTATGTTGTAGACTTCTTATATTTTAGACACTATGCCAAGTGTAATATATAAAATGTACCTTATTTATTTTCATTTACTCTGCATAGCAATCAACTATGAAACACATATTATATTCCAAATGTTACAAATAAGGAAATGGAAACTTAGAGTGGTAACATTATGGGCAGAATTCTGTTCACTCCAAATTCATGTTGAAGTTCTAAACCTCAGTCCCTCAGAATGTGACCATACTCACAGACTGGCTCTTCAGAGAGGTAAAGTAAGGTCATTAGGTGGGTTCTAATCCAATATGACCAGTAACCTTTTAAGAAAATAAAATTAGGACATGGAGACAAAAATGAAAGCTAATGATGTGAAAATAAAGGAAGAAGACCACTTTCTATAAGTCAAGGAGAGAAGTCTCAGAAGAAACCCACCCTGATGGGTGTAATTTCAGACTTAAAACCTCCAGAATATGGGAAAATAAAAGTATGTTTTTTAATCACCCTATCTGTGGGACTTTATAATAAACTAACAGGTAGCATAAATTTTTTAAAATCACACATTGGTAACAGTGATAAACACCAGGATATAAAACCTAAATAATCAATTTCCTGATTCCATTTTTATACCACTTTAATACTCACACTCATTTAAACCCCCCTACTCAAGCTGGTTTTAGAAAAGGCAGAGGAACCAGAGATCAAATTGCCAACATCCGCTGGATCATCGAAAAAGCAAGAGAGCTCCAGAAAACATCTATTTCTGCTTTATTGACTGTGCCAAAGCCTTTGACTGTGTGGATCACAATAAACTGTGGAAAATTCTCAAAGAGGTGGGAATACCAGACCACCTGACCTGCCTCTTGAGAAACCTATATGCAGGTCAGGAAGCAACAGTTAGAACTGGACATGGAACAACAGACTGGTTCTAAATAGGAAAAGGAGTACGTCGAGGCTGTATATTGTCACCCTGCTTATTTAACTTATATGCAGAGTACATCATGGGAAACGCTGGGCTGGATGAAGCACAAGCTGGAATAAAGATTGCCGGGAGAAATATCAATAACCTCAGATATGCAGATGACACAACCCTTATGGCAGAAAGTGAAGAGGAACTAAAAAGAACTAAAGCCTCTTGATGA
The DNA here is from genome assembly GCF_019320065.1 of Cervus canadensis. NCBI lineage: Eukaryota > Metazoa > Chordata > Mammalia > Artiodactyla > Cervidae > Cervus > Cervus canadensis. The sequence continues at coordinate 1,909,695 of NC_057403.1, read as the reverse complement.
AAGTGAAAGAGGAGAGTGAAAAGGTTGGCTTAAAGCTCAACATTCAGAAAACTAAGATCATGGCATCTGGTCCCATCACTTCATGGGAAATAGATGGGGAAACAGTGGAAACAGTGTCAGACGTTATTTTTTGGGGCTCCAAAATCACTGCAGATGGTGATTGCAGTCATGAAATTAAAAGATGCTTGCTGCTTGGAAGGAAAGTTATGACCAACCTAGATAGCATATTAAAAAGCAGAGACATTACTTTGCCAGCAAAGGTTCGTCTAGTCAAGGCTATGGTTTTTCCAGTAGTCATGTATGGATGTGAGAGGTGGACTATAAAGAAAGCTGAGGACAGAAGAATTGATGCTTTTGAACTGTGATGTTGGAGAAGACTCCTGAGAGTCCCTTGGACTGCAAGGAGATCCAACCAGTCCATCCTAAAGGAGATCAGTCCTGGGTGTTCATTGGAAGGACTGATGCTGAAGCTGAAACTCCAATACTTTGGCCACCTGATGCGAAGAGTTGACTCATTGGAAAATACCCTGATGCTGGGAAAGATTGAAGGCAGGAGGAGAAGGGGATGACAGAGGATGAGATGGTTGGATGGCATCACGGACTCGATGGACATGAGTTTGAGTGAAGTCCAGGAGCTGGTGATGGACAGCGGGGCCTGGCATGCTGTGATTCACGGGGTTGCAAAGAGTCGGACACGACAGAGTGACTGAACTGAACTGTTTTCTGTATCACTTTTTATTGGTGGTGGTACACTGCCAAACGTGTTAGAATTATTTTTGATGATTTATTTTTGAGATTTTTATTCTTAGAGGAAGAAAATGACCAGGATTTTGCTTATCTTCATTGCCTCTAGCTCTCTGCCTCATATACAGAAACAGATAAATGAACAATTAAATGAACAACAAATCTGTAATAATATATAGAAAATGAAATTGGACGTCATGTCTTATCACCCTCCCCCATTTGGTCATGCTGAAAATGGATGCATCTCTTTTCTCTTTATGATACTTTGATACTTGTTTAACTAAGGGCAATTAGTGGACACCTGGAAGGTCTGGAGACATTTTTGATCACTACAGTTGGTGGAGGGGGGTTACTAACAACTAGTAGTTAGAGATTAGGGGTTCTGTAAAACACCTTGCAATGTACAAGACAGTCCTCACAACAATTATTCAGCACCAAACATCAATAGTTCCAAGGATAAAAAAATACTTTATATGGTTTGTGTATGTGATACATAGTTTTTTTAGAATACTTCCAGAGAACAGACATGTTTAGACACTCTTTATGCTGTTGTACTCTTACCAAATATATATGATGGCTGGCTTGAATAATTGCGAGAGTTCCCCTTATCTGGGGAGTCCTTTCATGAGAAAAGGGAGAATTACAAATTCTGGTTGAGTAATTCAAACATGCTTCTCTAAACAATTAGGCCTACTCTGCAAGGGTGTCCAAATTCTGTGGGAGGTGAAAACCCCTCTACTAGGGAAGCCATCTGCTTTACCCCCATGAAATGACTAATGATCTGAAGTTCCTGGATGTTCTGATCATATTCTCAGTTCAACTAAGCAATCTGTGAAATTCACGTGGGGATTGGCTCCATAACAGTTCTCACAGCAGCAACTATAGTTTCAAAAAAGGGGTCCATGTCACAAGTTTTTAGGCATCTTGAAGAAAAATACGTCAAGAACAACTTAATCAAGATTCTATGTTTTTGATTAGTTTATTTGAATATTAATTAGAAATGATAGTGGTTGCAGAGATTCACAGTCAATATGAAATGTTAAGGCTAATAAATTGAGGACAAGAGTTCAGACTTATACTAACAAACACATTTAGAAGTATTAGCTCTGTTTTGTTGGATAGCAAACAGAATTTAGAGATTAAATAACAGATGATAGTGATAGAATCAAGATTTCAGTCCCACTGAAGTCTGATTCTGTTCTTTTCAGGTAAATGACAGTTCTTTGTAAAGCTGTATCAAAGATCATTCCTTAGAGAATGTGTTTCTTCTACTGAAAATAGATTGGGAAGTGATAGGGTTTGGTACACCTGGCATCCACATGCTTGAGTGTTATATATTCATCTCCTACTTTACTTCTTGTAGCAATCAGAAGACATGGATATCTCTTTCTAGAATTAAAATGCAATAATTAATAGGTTTTCTCCTTAGTCACCACTCCATCTGTGCCTTGCACAGTGATTGGAATATAGGAGAAGCTTATTTAAATATCTGTTCACTGAATGAATGAGCAGAGGCACAAAAGGGTTAAAAAATAATTGTCAAGTTAAATTGTAAAAATCTGCTAGGTTTTAATCCCATGACTGAATTCCTAAGCCATATGGGGAAAAAAATGCTCAGTGAAAAATAAAATAAAATTTTAATCAGTTAGTTACTGTTATATAATAGCACCAAAGCTTAATGACTTAAAGTAACAACCATTTATTTAGTTGCCTTTCTTTCTTTCTTTTTTTTTTTTGTGTGTGGACCACGGACAGCTGCTACTCAACCTTCTTATAAAGGGTTCCCACAAATGTCTGTGATCAGGTACTTGATTCTACTGATCTTAACTGGATAAACCACTGAACTCACAATTGCCACAATGTTCCTAACACACACAGTACAATCTAATCAAAACCAGTAACAACTAAGGAGAACAGAACAGATTCAGGGGGTGAGGAAATACACTCTCCTTCTCTAGAGGAGGAGCTTCAAGGTCACAGAGCAAAAGAGAGTGAATACAGAGAGGAGAATTATTGGGTGGTTTTTGCAAATAATCTACATAGAAGCAAACCAGGAAACCAATTAATCCATTTTCCCTTTTTTGTGGATAATGGCCTATTAAACCAAGCACAGTGTTATCTAGTTGTTTATTTGAAACAGAGTATGGAAGACTATATTTTGAAGAACTTTCTTTTAAATTCCCATTCATGAATTAACTATATTCAAAAAGTTGGCATAAACCGGCCTTGGTCAAAAGCCAAAAACAGCCTCCACAATAGGAAAAGCCAGAAGAAGCAGGTCAGATTTCAGAAGCACTGACTGCAAAATCTCAATTATTTAAATCAAAAACCCAATGCAGATGATCAAATAAGTAGTTGACAGTATTTGATCTGGAGCAGAGGGAGCCATCTGCTCTTCTATAGCTAAAACTTAGTAATAAATGCAGACGACCATGTGCAGATTTAAAATTCAAATGCAGGTGCATTATCTGGTCTTAATTTGAATGCAATTCAGAATCTTAATTTCTGTAGAACACTGTGGATTATCTGCATAGGAAAAACCTCACAAAGAGGGTTTTCATCAATTTTTTTTTTCCCCTTGAGATCTAAACTTTGTCTTCTGTCATGAGAAACCAAGGTTGGCCCTTATCTAGGTGAAAGGAACAACTGTGAAAACCAGTGTTTTCATCACTCACATTTTCTTAAGGGATTAAGAGCAGCTCTATTGGCTAGGAGAAGAAGAATCTCCCTCTCTCTCTCTCTCATTTCCCCCAACAACCCACACCAAATGAGTTAAGGAAATATATTTTGTTATGATATCTGCTTATTGGCTTAAGAAGCAATAACTTTCCTATTTCCCTGAAGTATTAAGCAATATACAAGTATTTATTGAGAAAAAAAGAATGCATCTTCTTTATAACAATCTTCCCAGAAAATTTTAAAATGCTAAATTAGTGTTTGCAATAGTTTATATGAATGGTACTTGGTTCTACTGACCTTAACTGGATAATCCACTGAACTCACAATTGTCACAATGTGCCTAACACACACAGTACAATCTGATCAAAACAAGTAACAGGTAAGGAGGAGAGAACAGATTCAGGGGGTGAAGAAATAACACTCTCCTTCTCTAGAGGAGGAGCTTCAAGGTCACAGAACAAAAAGGAGCAAATACAGAGAGGAGAATGATTGGGTGGTTTTTGCAAATAATCTACATAGAAGCAAACCAGGAAGCCAATTAATCCATTTTCCCTTAAGAAAAAAGGTTTAAGAATTAAAAATAATTCTTTTGACTCTAGATATTTGACAGAATAATAAATAAAAAATATTTTCAATTTCAAGAGAAATCTGAGTAGACTTTATTTTTTGACACATGCAATGAAGTAATAAAACTTTAATGTTTGGAAATTTGAGAAGAAAAAAATAGTAAAAGTGTTTGAAGTAAAAGAAACTTTATTTTAAAATTAAGAGTAGCAGAAATAAATGAATATGAAAATTAATAAAATGGCCACCAAGTTTTGAACAATCAAAATCATATATTTTCCATGTTCTGAGTTAAATGAGGTATAAATATTTAGACAAAAGATTGCTCCAAAAAATTCAGTTTAGTTTTTTTGTAAAAAACAAAATAAAGGAAAAATTCCTCTTTTCTAATATTTTAGTAGGGAGTAAATGATTACACTATGTAGGAATAGATATTTGGGATTTTAGAAGCTAAAGCAAATCAGATTTACAAGTTACATGAACTTCAGACTTATTCATATGAAAGATGAATGTAAATTTCCCGGGTTAGGCTCTGTGGTCCAGCAGTAATATTTAAAAGTCATACCAAAACTTATGGTTTTGGAGTGACTGTGACCTGTAGGTGTTATATTAAGGTTCATGTGTCACCCCACTGATGACTGAGTACTGTATTAAATCTTTTTACATAGCCAACCACTGGTTTCACAAAAATATTATTTTATTGACGCTGAAGGGGAAGAAAAAATTTCCCTCAACACTCTTAGGGTAGCTGAGTGGGTCTGAAAATTATACTGACAAAGACAGATTAACAGGAGAAAAGAATACAAATTTACTTATATTCCTTCCTAAAGAAACAAAGACTGCATCAAACAGACCTGAGTGTTTTCAGAGCAGGCAGTCCTGGAAGAATGTGATAGGTTAAGGAGTATGAAGCAATTGAAAGTTGGCTATACAGAGGTATAGAGAGGTGTGGGTATAGAGAGGGGATCTCTCCCAAGAGATTTTATGACCTATTTCAGAGGAGAAGGATAGGAAGGTCAAACTGATCTTGCTTCTGCTATTTTCTCAAACTTAGCTTAAAATATTTAATGTCAAAATGCCATATTTTGGCATAGTTTGTCCTGAACCCCATCTATGCTATTTAAATTTTCTTAAAAGTAATCTGGGAGGGTTAAAAAAAAATAGAAAAGTTCATGTGTATTTGAGTCAAAGTAACATAAGAAAAAATTTGGGTAGATTTCAACTATTTCAAAATTTTATTTGAATAACAGGGCTTGTCTGGTAGCTCAGCTTGTAAGGAATCTGCCTGCAATGCAGGAGACCATGGTTTGTTTCGCAGCTCGGGAAGATCCCCTGGAGAAGGGACAGGCTACCCACTCCAGTATTCTTGGGCTTCCCTGGTGGCTCAGACAGTGAAGAATCCACCTGCAATGTGGGACACCTGGGTTCCTGGGTTGGGCAGATTCCCTAGAGGAAGGCATGGCAACCTACTCCAGCATCCTTGCCTGGAGAATCCCCATGGACAGTGGAGCCTGGCGGGCTACAGTTGATGGGGTCACGAACAGTGGGACAAAGCTGAGTGACTAGGCGCAGCACAGCAGGAGTATGGTCTGTGTGCGTGCTCAGCCCTGTCCTACTCTTGCAACCCCATGGGCAGTGGCCCCCCAGAGGCTCCTCTGTCAGGGGGACTTTCTTCAGGGAAGAATGCTGGAGTGGGCTGCCATTTCCTCCTTCACTCTATCTTCCTGACCAAGGGGTCAAACCTGCGCCTCCTGTGTCTCCTGCTTGTCAGGTGGATTCTTTACCACTGAGCCCCATGGGAAGCCCAGAGTATAATTTAAGATTGCTGAAACCAAATACTATTAGAAGGTGTTAGATACTTTTCCAGTAATGTAGGGATTAGACTGAAGGTATGTATAATAGGGTCTCCTGGCCCAGGTCTCAGTCATTATGCAACTCCTTGCCAAGACTTCAGGGAGAATTGACAGTGTTGTGGTTTTCTTGGTTATCATTCCAAGTAATAGCAGGAATCCTCCATTTCCCTATTTTTTCCCATCGAATTTCACTTTAAAGAAAATAAGTGTGCCAGTGGTAAAAATCAGTCATTACTAATATTATAACCATTCTCTACCTACCTCAGATTGCTAAAAATATTTCCTACTGGGTAGCCAAACTTCCCTACTGAAATTCGCACAGTGGCTAATTTTAACTTCTTTGGAAGAAGTCATTCAGATAAATTTAGGTAAACACTGTTCTCTGCCTTATCTTAGATAACATTTCCAGCTGTTATCTTCAGTTGTGAACAGAGTATTTTGCATCAGGGTTATTCCTACAACAGCTTTTACATCATAAATTCAGGGCTAACTGAATAAAAGCTTTGGAGTTTGTTTTTTACAGCCAGGAACGATTCTATTGCATATTTACTCATGAAAACTTCTATATCTTACCATCAAAGTATTTGAAATGTGATAATCAAAATAATAAAGGATGTTATTCATATCTATCTAAAAGAAAATAAAGGAGAAGGAGGAAATGAAGGAAGAGGAAAAAGAAGACAGGAATTTTCATACTAATATTCTTTTGGCTTCCTATTTTCTGACTCTAATTCCCTTCCTCCCAATTCTTTAGCCTTTCTTTTCAACTATTTTAATTTTTGACATTTACATGCCACCTTAAATAGAGGTTTTGCATTAAACTGATTAAATAACAAAAGTTATTTTTCACATATTAAATTGGAAATAACACCTTACCATTGCTGAACAGGCATATTATTTAGTGGTCATGTTTAAGAGCTGAACAATTATATGGTGCTATTATATATACACATTTGTTGCAGAATTACCTATGAGTAAGACTGATCTCATGGGGAGCAGTAGGCAAAAATTAGAAGATGGGTGTGAGAGACTCAGAAGTTCACAACCTCAAAATGTTACATATGAGAACGCATGATCACGGATGGCATTGTGAACACATACACTTTAATTGCTTGCGCACAGCTAATTCAGGACTCTATGTTGCAGAAGTATAAGCAGTTTATGTATGTGACCTAGAAATCCACAGTTGAGAAAGGATTGCTATATTTGAACAGTTTCAAAGGGAATAAAATTAGAAATAAAACACATACCATACCACTTTCTCCTTATATGGATTCTTAAATGCCAGAGTTTACTGCATATAATCAAATAACACACTCAACACTAACCTGTCACTTGTTCTAGCTACTGCTTCTGGAGCCTGTTCTATGTAGGCTCCAACTAGATCCAGAAAAACAAAACCTGCATGCTGGTCCCATGTGCCTATCACCCTGTACCCTGAGTCTTCCTTTCTTGATGCTGGTGTGTGGGGCACAGAGGAAGCCCATTTTGCTCCCACATATACAAAACCCAGAAGCCGAGGCAGGAGTTAATGTTCTGTGGTTGAATCACTGACAGATGGAAGATAAATGCTACTTTGTTCATTCTCCCCCCATCTCTCCTCCTTACTAGTAGAATAATCCGTGAGATGCAGCAATCTGTCCTACTTAGAGAACGAGCATTATTACAAAAACTTATGTTGACTTTTCCTTTCATCATTAGTTTTGTACCTCCTTCCTGAGATGAAACTGCATTTCTTTTAAAAGCATCACTTACAGCTCAGCCTTGAATCCCCAGAAATCAGAACCTGAAACAAAAATATTGCTCTCTATAAAGTGGACATGTATCTGTAACCAAGTGCTGTATGCAAGAGATAAGATAATAACTAATATTATGTGTTGGTCCTTTAAGGGGTTTATAACTGAGGCTGTTGAAAAGTATATGATCTCTTGTCAGTAAAACTGTGATAGTACTAATACATGTGAAAGACACTCAGCATCAGACTGGCTTGGTGATAAAGAATCTGCCTGCAATGTAGGGGACAAGGGCAGGAGACGCGTGTTCAATTCCTGGGTCAGGAAGATCCCTTGGAGGAGGAAATGGCAATCTACTCCAGAATTCTCCCCTAGATAATCCCATCTATAGGATCACAAAAGAGTCAGACATGACTGGGCAACTAAACAACAACAAAGGCATGCTTTGGTTTAAGATCTTATTTGATGTTTTATACTTTATATCCAGCTACCTGTGGTCTGTTCAGCTTTTTGGACACTGAAGAATTCTGTTTTCATTTAAGAGAAAACCTAAAATTTTTCATTAAATTAATTGTGAAACAATGGACTCTGTTACTGGAGATGACTTTTATCAAAAAAGGTGAAGTAGTATAAATTTTAAAAACTAATTAATAAACCTACTATGAAATCATTCAATGGCAATGTCTTATATGGCAAAAATAATTCAGACTTCAAATTCAATTTCAAAGATAAATAGTTCTTTACTATTTCTCCCTATTTCTTCCAAAAGCATCATATACATTTCATTCTAGGGCTGAGACAAACCATTTTATTTTTCATGTTTGGCAATACTATAAATATTCATAACCACACATCTGTCAAAAAAAGCACCACTGAAAGTGTTTAAACCACAAAGGAGGAACAATTCCTTGAGTGGTCCTTGAAGAAATCACACTACATGTTCCATCCAATTGTTCTAGCATTTACGCTAAAATTCCTGACCTTCAATAAATAAACAGCTTCTACCTAACGAAGAATATTCAGGAAAGAACAAAAACATTCATTTCTGAAAAACTAAAAACGCTATTTTGTCTTCTCTCTTAGGAACTGTTCCTGACTGCACAATCATTTTGATCTGACTTCCTTATAATTCAGATTTTTATTTTGCTTTCAAATCACTTTTAAATGTCAAGATTTTTGTTGTTGGGTTGTTTTTCTTGTTGCACCTTTTTTTCCTTCTCTACATTTAGCAAAAATGTTTTTGTTATAAAAGCTTTCCTAACTAGTCAAGGGATCCTGAAGATTTAGAAAGAATTGTCATAAAACTAACAAAGGTCTACTTCCCATGAACTCTTATCACAAAATAGTGTGACCTACATTTTGAGGTTTGGTTTCTGTGGACATATTAGCATGTAAGCAACAAGAATCTTAAAGTAGAATGACAAGACATCATCCCCCCTCAACAACAGCAGCAACAAAAATTGTATAACTTAGACTTTCTGATATTTTTAAAAAGTAATACTTCAAAGTCTACCACCTGACATTCTGAGACTTTTGTTTAAAGATTTATTTTCTTAAATTTATCAGTCATGGACAATTCTCATATAATACCAAAACTGAGAGAGCCCTAGGAATCAATCAATCCAAATAAACCATCTAAGGTCTTGAGAGGTAAAACAAATTGTCCATAGGCACACAGCTAGTTAGACAAAATTGTCCTCTGTGGTTTCATTCTTAAATATAATAAGAAATGTTTCCCCTGAAACATCTGGAGCTTCCTTTAATGGTATTTAAATTATATGTCTGCAACCAGGAGTCTCAAATCACAATCTTGAAACCAAACATGATTTGTAAAGAGCTCATGATTACAAGATCAAAAAGACTACATTAATATGACATCAGCTCATTAATTTATACCTTCGTTTCTGCCCTCCTGCAATTTAAAAATAGCTCCACTGATTATGGCAAGGTTTTCTTCCTTTTGGAAGGAAAAAAAGGTAGCATAATTGAATTTTTCAAAGTTATCTTTGATGAACATTTAGAAGCTCAGAGCCAAATCCTATCTGGGAAAATTTTAAATCATCTGTACAAAACTGGAGAATAACACAGATTTGACAAGAAATGTGGATTTGAAGGTGCTGCTATACATTTCAAAAATTACCATCTAGGAGTTATTTTAGGGCGAATGTGAGCAGTTATTTGACATTTCTCTTTTTGGCTTCTTTGTGCCTCTCTGATCTTCCTGAGAACTCAGCATTATTCTAAATAGATATGTCCAAAATCTGAAATTCTAGGTATTTATAAGTAAATGTGTTGCAACTTATGAGGCTAGCTCTCCCTGTCAGTAATCAGATCAGCCCATTTTACACAGAGACCATGGGAGGAAATTTTCAAATAGTTCATGATAGGATGTCTTTTTGCTGTTATCCAAACATAAAGTGAACTGCTTTATTTGTATATAAGGAATATGTCAAGAGAACTCTTTTATGTAGGTTAGGAAACTCTGAAGGTTGATTGCTTTCTCATCATTTTGTTACTTTATTTACTTATTTTCCTCATGAGACACATTCTCCCCTACAGCAGGGTCACAGGAATTGCTATTTTCTCTACCTAGAAAGCCCTTCACCCTGGCCCTTTTCATGACTGGCTTTTCTTTAGATGTCAAGGCCTTTCTCAAGTGCTGCTTATTCCTGGAGGCCTTTGCTGACTTCTCACATGAAGAGAATCCACAATTCCCAGCCCAGTCACTTTCTCAAATGAAAAAGTGACGGTCGTACAACCCTTGCACTGCTTCTTTGTATTGTGTGTTATGACTGTCCCAGACTTTATCTGTCTTGTTTACTGGTATATTCCTAGAGCCTACACCAACACAGTGCACGGAGTAAGTACTGAATAAATGCAAGTTTCTAAAGGACTAAATACTAGAGTATGCTCTGGAAGAAGAATACTGTAAAGTCTATCTCCTGACCTTATTCTGAGACTTTTGTTATGGGATTTATTTTCCTAGATTTTATCAATCATGGATACCTTCTGGAAGTAAGAAGGCAGAAGATGCATGCTTTCACTTTCTGGGACAGAGAAAGAAGTTTAGAAGGAAGCAAGGGCCTTTCTTACCACTGCTTTCAAAAATACTCTAAAAATACTTTAATACTCTAAAATACTCTATTAAAAAATACTAAACACATTCTGATACTCTTAGAATAGAGTCTTTCAATAGACAATAATGAACAAAAGAAGTTATAAGTTATTGAGCACTTACCAGTGTGAATATTTTGGATATGTTAACTCAATTTAAGAAAAAAATGAAATAGGTAGTATTATAATCTCCATCTTGTAGATGAAGATTTTGATATACAGAGTGCAAAATACCTCACACTTATCCCTGGTCATTTACCTGTAAGGTGGCAAATCTTTGGAATCCTTATATTGTACTTATCTCCTTTACGACTGGACTTCCCAGGTGGTGCTAGAGATACAGAATCCGCTTGTCAATGCAGGAAACATGAGAGATGCGGGTTCAATCCCTGGGTTGGGAAGATACCCTGGAGGAGAGCAGGACAACCCTCTCCAGTATTCTTTCCTGGAGAATCCCATGGACGGGGGAGCCTGGAGGTCTACAGCCCATGGGGTCACAAAGAATTGGACATGACTTAGCACCAAGCACCCACTTTACTGCTATGCTACTCCTCACTAAGACATAAACATAGCAAAAATAAAAATTTAAAAAGTAAGGCTTTGTAGTTAAGAGTTGATGGTTATAAACACCAAGATTTTCCTATGCACCTTAGCTTTCCTGTCTTAAAAATGTATTTATTTTCACTTATTTGACTGTCCCAGGTCTTAGTTGCAGCAGGGAGGATCTTCAATCTTTGTTATGACATGTGAGATCTTTAGCATGCAAACTCTTGGTTGTAGCATATGGGATCTAGTTCCCTGACCAGAGATTGAACCTGGGCCCCCTGCATTGGGAGCATGGAGTCTTAGCTCCTGGACCACCAGGCAGGTCCCTAATCTTCCACTTTTCTATTTGACATAATGTGAACTCAGTGTAGGGAAAGCACAGAGGATAGAGCTGCACTGTGGAACTTGCATCAAGAAAACTGTTACCTCTTCAAGGTTCAGAGGGATGGCTAGAAGGAGAGGCTAATACACCTAGAAAGAAAGAGTTACACAATGTGACTACTTTGAGAAGGGCCATATTACAGATTAAGGGCCAGCTCGCTTACCACGAAACCATATGAAAGCTGACAGCAGAATAAATAATTTCTCTTAAAATGGATTACCCAAAAGTTAGATACTGAAAGTAAAATTCACATTTAAGTGATTTATTTACAAAATGCCCCCAGAAGAAAGCAATAATGTGGGGAAAAGAAGTCAAACAAGAGTACTACTTCAAGCAAAGTTAAAGCTTCAGCAGACCTGGTAGGGAAGTATGGTGTATGCCTCAGAGTTTGTACTGTCTCAGGACAAAATAATTGGGCTTTCCAATTTCTGCACTAGTTGAACATTAATTAGGCATCAACCATAAGCACCTGCATTTGTAAGCTTTCCCCACTTTTTGGCATATATGGTTGTATGAGCTCCCCAGGGCTGCCATAACAAATACCACAGACTGGGAGACTCAAGTTATAGTAATGCATTCTCTCGTAATTTCAGAAGCTAAATTCTAAGTGTAAGGTGTTAGCAGGTTTTTGGGTTTTTTTTGTTGTTGTTGTTCTGAGACCACTCTCCTTGGCTTGCAGAAGGCCATCTTCTTCCTGTGTCCTTACACAGTCTTACCTGTGTGTGTGAGCGTCCCTGGTGTTTCTTTGCCTGTCTAAATTTTCCCTTACTGTGAGGACACCATTCAGATTGAATTAAGACCAATATTGGTGGCCTCATTTTAACTTAATCACCTCTTCAAAGGTGCTTTATCAAGATACAGTCACATTCTAAGGTACTAAGGGTTAGAGCTCCCATATATGAATTTTGGGGGTTATAAATCGACCTATCATATTAGTCAAAGTAGCTGTATTATTCTTAGGATAGTCCTCCATGGAAAGTTATAGATGCTATCCATTAAAAGCCAAAGCACACATAAGCTGGGGATAGACACACACAACAGTGCAAGAACATGAGAATATATGGACAAAGAATAAGTTAAGTATCTGCCATACTGCACTGTAATTGTAACACTAAGTACCCAGACTTAGGACAGACTCTGCAAGGTGAAAACACAGTGTCTTCACATGAGAACCAGCCATGTGTTCTGTTGTTCCCAGCCCATCGATACTCTGACCAGTAGGCTGAAAATTAGGAGGATCCCACTAAACAGTCAGCTTTGACAATGCACTGAAATAACTCGAAGATTCAGGACGTTCTCCATTATGATGAGAGTGTTATTATGAAAGATCCAAATGAGAGCCATGCTAAAAAAAAAAGGTGGGGGGGGGTCATCTCTGAGAGGGTCCTAAACATCACGTCCTATCCCTGTGGATCTAAGACTCATCAGCCCCCAAACATATGTTCCAGGAAGCCCTCCAATTTCAGATGGAAGCTCTCCCTCACTTCAGATGGCCAGGGTTTTATTTGTCTTTGAATCACTGGCCTTATGATTGAATTTAATCTCCAATCTTCCTTGCCTTCAGGGAGGATGGGGGACCAGGCTGATATTACTCAGCTCAAAGATCCAACCCTTAAATTAAATGGTTGATCTTCCCAGTGAGGCCACCCCACATCCTGACTATCTAGAAATCCACCTTTCTAGGGGCCCATCATGAGTTAGTCTATTGGCATAAACTCAGGTGTGGTCACAAGGGCCTACCATAAATAGTTCATGGTTTTAGAAGTCTCCTCCTAGGAACTCCAGGTGAAGATCAGGCAAATTCTTTATTATACAACAGTAACCCAAAATGAATCTCCTACCTCCATCTGATTTTCTGCCCAGGCTTGCAATGGACCAAACAAAAAGGAAGCCTTATGAAATGTAGTTTTGGAGAGAGAACAAGATTGATGATGAGTAGTACACTTTATTTGAAGCAGGAGTAGAAAAGATGACTAGAGAGGTGAAGAAAGATGATGCATTCAGTATCTGCACTGATTTATCTATGCATTCTTAGATATATCCAGCTGATGCTTGACTCCCATTTTCAGATGATGAAATTCAGACCCAAAGACCTATACTACTTTTGACTTAAAAAATCTGGGTGCTATGAAGTCCTTAATTTGTATTCAGCCACTATATTAAGAACCTAGTCAAGGCTATGGTTTTTCCAGTGGTCATGTATGGAAGTGAGAGTTGGAGTATAAAGAAAGCTGAGTGCAAAAGAATTGATGCTTTTGAACTGTGGTGTTGGAGAAGACTCTTGACAGTCCCTTGGACTGCAAGGAGATCCAACCAGTCCATCCTAAAGGAGATCAGTCCTGGGTGTTCATTGGAAGGACTGATGCTGAAGCTGAAACTCCAATACTTTGGCCACCTGATGTGGAGAGCTGACTCATTTGAAAAGACCCTGATGCTGGGAAAGATTGAGGGCAGGAGAAGTGGATGACAGAGGATAAGATGGATGGATGGCATCATCAACACAATGGACATGGGTTTGGGTGGACTCCAGGACTTGGTGATGGACAGGGAGGCCTGGCATGCTGTAGTTAATGGGGTTGCAAAGAGTCGGACATGACTGAGTGACTGAACTGAACTGAACTAATTAAGAACCACTTACATATGAAAAATTCTAGGTATTGATATTATTGTGGCTTCTAAGCTATACAACTCAGACCACAAACAGCCTAAAAAGAAAATCCAGAGTTTATTATTGTGGTAGTACTTAATACTTAAAAGTATTATACACACACACACACACACATATATACCTCTAATAGCTCTCAGTTCAAAGTCAGATCATCTCTGAAATGTAATGCTCGGCTAATGTCATCAGTTTTTCTTTTTTCCTTCCTCTAAACCTCAGGAATGTACATCCTGCATGAAGTCTTGGTGGGGGGCGGGGGGGGGGGGCATGGCAGTCATGTCACAATTTAACTGAAATGGCAATGGCTATAAATAGGTCTGTAAAATAAAAACAGAACAGAGGTAATTGTTAAATTATCGGAGTGGTATTCCCAGGACTCTAACACTGTAAGTTCTCAGTTTAATAGGAATTCCTTCAGCATCTTAACAAAGAGTCTGGCACTTAGCTGGTTCTAAATTAAATAACTGCTGGATAAATAAAAGTTTCCTTACTGTGACTGCAGACAATGTGATTTCATTTTCTGACCATCCAATTTCTTATTAGTAATTTGAGGAGCGTCATATGTTCTTTAGAGGTTTGCTATAGTGATTAAATCAGGCTATGAATATGAAGATTCTTCCCAAATGTAAAGGATTATAACAAAAGGATGATTAACAGAGCACTCAGCTCAAAATAGATTTCTGAGAAATGACAAATGAAAGTCAGAGTACCCTTTCCTGCACTTTACTCTTATTACTTCCCCTGGGCCTCTGTTTTCTGTATCATTAGTCCAGTCCTTCACCAGACTACACAACAATATGAGCCAGTCACAAGGAAAGTCAACGACGTACCTCACAAGCTCCCAAACTGATATTACCTCAACTTCAGTACATTTGGTTGCCATCTGTCAGGAAAGGTTTCATTATTGAGGAGAACCTGAGAAATAGCTGGTCATCATTTTTTTCTGTAATGATTTTAATTACCCAATAAAGTAAGCATGATCTTGTAGCAATTGACTCTGAAGTCTGAAGTCATACTGTCCCTACTAGCTGAGTGTCGGTAGGGAAATTATGTCTCAATACAGTTTCCTTGATGCAAAATAGGAAAGATATACTATAATACATCTGAATACACAGACCTGATTGAAGAATAAAACAAGATATTTCAATCAGGTACTTAAATATAGAGTATCTCTGTGACTCTATCTTTGGACTACACAGTCCATGGAACTCTCCAAGCCAGAATACTGGAGTGGGTATCCTTTCCCTTCTTCATGGGATCTTGCCAATCCAGGAATCGAACCCAGGTCTCCTGCATCATGGGTGGGTTCTTCACCAGCTGAGCCACAAGGGAAGTCCAAGAATACTGGAGTGGGTAGCCTATCCCTTCTCCAGCAGATCTTCCTGACTGAAGAATTGAACTGGGGTCTCCTGCATTGCAGCTGGATTCTTTACCAACTGAGTTATTAGAGAAGCCTATAATTCACACATAACACTCAAAAAAAAAAAAAAATCAGAATAGCAGTAAAAGACTGCAATAGACAATTGCAACATTTTATTTGCATTGCATTTTACTTTGACTTTGATCTCTTTGGGGTGAAAAGACTCTTGGCTTGACCAAACTTCTGACAAACCTTCTCCTACATCCTTCCATTCAGGTCCTTGTAAAATCCAGTCTTAACAAGAAATCCTCCCCCCTCGCCCCCACAGCCCTCCGCCCTGTCATATCCAGTTTAGCAAGAGTCTCCCACCTTTGACATATGACACCCTCCCCCCTCACATCTGATCAAAATTCCTCACTTCCTAGAGATGGTATCTGATCACTCTGGTCTGCTCTTCAGCAGAATCCTGTTCAGTCAGTTTAGCCAGAATTCCCCCAGACGTGATGGTGATGTTTCTTTTTAGTAAGTTTTCATACAAAGAACCATCTTCTCCTCGGCTACATACTCGCACTGCCTTTGTTATATTGGGAACGGAGCACAGGAATACTCTGGTGTTTCTTTTCCCTTAATTCAGGAGTCTTGAATAAAATCTGCCTTCATAACCGTAATATCTGTCTGGCCCTGGTCTTCTTTGGCAGGGACAGAGTGTACGATGGTATTATCCAAAAGAGTTTGCTGGTGTACTATTGTTTTGTGTGCTTGTTGGTTTTGTTTGTCTTACCAGAGCAACGTATATGCTGCTAAAAAAAAAAATGTGGATTGTAAAATTATAGTAGTACATATTCATAATATAAAACTATTTAAAAATAAAATAACATAGAGTAAATTATTTAATAATACACAGTGATACAAGTGGGAAAAAAAAAGAATGAGAACTATTTTGCTTTTAAATACTTTTGCAATTTTCAAAAGTCCTAAAATGGACTCACATTATTTTTCTTATTTAAAAATGTTTCATAAATCTATTGTAAAAATGTCATTCTGTGGAATTTTCACAGAACATTTTATGATTTTAAATACAAAGACTATCAATAGAATGTTTTGAGGCCAAATAAGCACATATAATTGAACAAACTATTCTTGCATGTTTTTCATCAAGATTTCCTTTCATCCTGATTGTCAACAGAGACTATTAGAACCAGATAAAAATATAATAATATAACTTGTGCGTAATCAAAAGACCCCATACTGAATATGAAATTCTGCTGGCTGAATTCTGGGTATGTGTGGGAGGACCCCAGAGACTGTCTGCAGGTAGCTTATTATGTTGCTATCTATTTAGAAGTCCAAGCTAATGGTGCATACTACTTTAATGAGTAAATGAAAACCTATATGAAATAAATGGTCCATCAAATGGGGAAAAAAGAAGACACATTAACAGGTATTAATGCATCCTTAGTATTGAATGAAGCCAGTCTTGGATATATTCTTACAGCTTCTTGGAAACTCCCACAGGGAGCCAACTTTCTTGCATCATTCATTTTAACCTCTATATAGTGATAATCCATCATTATGAAAGCAAGCATCTGAAAAGACTGCAATAACTTCTTATAAAGTCTTGCCTATCATTCATTTAAATGATTAATTTTGATACTGCAGATGACTGAACTGAAAAAGAATTAAGAAGAAATAAATTTAAATTTGCTAGACAGTCAATTTTTTTTTTAACATGGCCATATTTTGACATTTGAATTGAAATGAATTTATGGAATAATGCATTTTACTACATGTATATCTAAATTATAAATCTCAAACCAGTTGTGCAAAATCAATATAATTATCTCCATTTAAAACTGAAAACATCAAGACTTAAAAGGAATGCCAGAATTGGCCAAGGTCATACAGAAACAAAAGGATGATCTAGTATTCCAGTTTAAATCCATGTTTCTTAGATTTCTAAAATTTAAGGAATCTCCACACTGTTCTCCATAGCGGTTGTACTAGTTTGCATTCCCACCAACAGTGTAAGAGGGCTCCCTTTTCTCCACACCCTCTCCAGCATTTATTGCTTGTAGGCTGATTCATGTCAATGTATGACAAAAACCACTACAATATTGTAAAGTAATTAGCCTCCAACTAATTAAAATAAATGAAAAAAAAGAATTTAAAAAAATATATATAAATCCATGTTTCTTAGATTTCTAAAATTTAGTTCCATTCTACATCTGCAAATGAACAAAAAATCAACCACTTCTCTTAAGCTATAAGAAAAAAAATTGGATCACTGTGAGCCAAGCTCTGTGCTAACGACTTGACATGAATTTTCTTATTGCTACCCTTCTGGTAGGCTATTTGACATATCATATCCCCAAGGGAGGTGAGAAAGATAGTATCTCTAATTATTTTAACATCTTTGCTTATCTGAAAAAAAGTGGATGAAGGAATTAATAGATGATATAGGTGAAGCCACTCAGTTCAGTTCAGTTCAATCACTCAGTCATGTCTGATTCTGTGTGACCCCATGGACTGCAGCACACCAGGCTTCCCTGTCCATCACCAACACCTGGAGTTTACTCAAACTCACATCCATCAAGTCGGTGATGCCATCCAACCATCTCATCCTGTGTGGTCCCGTTCTCCTCCCACCTTCAATCTTCCCCAGCATCTGGGTCTTCTCAAACAAATCAGTTCTTTCCATCAAGTGGCCAAAGTATTGGAGTTTCAGCTTCAGCATCAGTCCTTCCATGAACATTCAGGAGTGATTTCCCTTAGGATGGACTGGTTGGATCTCCTAGCAGTCCAAGAAACTCTCAAGTCTTCTCCAACACCACAGTTCAAAAGCATCAATTCTTCGGTGCCCAGCTTTCTTTATAGTCCAACTCTCACATCCATACATGACTAATGCAAAAACCATAGCTTTGACTAGATGGACCTTTGCTGACAAAGTAATGTCTCTGCTTTTTAATATCCTGTCTAGGTAGGTCATAACTTTTCTTCCAAGAGTCTTTTAATTTCATGGCTACAGTCAGCATATGCAGTGATTTTGGAGCCTGCCCCCCCCCCAAAAAAAAACAAAAAAAACTGGGTCACTGTTTCCCCATCTATTTGCCATGAAGTGATGGGACCAGATGCCATGATCTTAGTTTTCTTGAGTTTTAAGCCAACTTTTTCACTCTACTCTTTCACATTCATCAAGAGGCTCTTTAGTTCTTCGCTTTCTGCCATAAGGGTTGTGTCATCTGCATATCTGAGGTTATTAATATTTCTCCTGGCAAACTTGATTCCAGCTTGTGCTTTATCCAGCCCAGCATTTCTCATGATGTACTCTGCATATAAGTCAAATGAGCAGCATGACAATATATAGCCTTGACGTACTCCTTTCTTGATTTGGAACCAGTCTGTTGTACCATGTTCAGTTCTAACTGTTGCTTCTTGACCTGTATACAGATTTCTCAGGAGTCAGGTCAGGTGGTCTGGTATTCCCGTCTCTTGAAGAATTTTCCACAGTTTGTGGTGATCCACACAGTCAAAGGTGTTCGCATAGTCAATAAAGCAGAGATAGATGTTTTTCTGGAGCTCTCTTGCTTTTTCAATGATCCAACAGATGTTGGCAATTTGATCTCTCATTCCTCTGCCTTTTCTAAATTCAGCTTGAACATCTGGATGTTCACAGTTCATGTGCTGTTGACGCCTAGCTAGGAGAATTTTGGGCATCACTTTGCTAGTGTGTGAGATGAGTAAAACTGCGTGGTTGTTTGAGCATTCTTTAGCATTGCTTTTCTTTGAGATTGGAATGAAAACTGACCTTTTCCAGTCCTGTGGCCACTGTTGAGTTTTCAAATTTGCTGGCATATTGAATGCAGCACTTTCACAGCATCATTTTTTAGAATTTGAAATAGTTCAACTGGAATTCCATCACCTCCACTAGCTTTGTTCTAGTGGAGTTTCCTAAGGAAACACTAGTGATGCTTCCTATGGCCCACTTGCCTTCACATTCCAGGATGTCTGACTCTAGATGAGTGATCACACCATCATGGTTATCTGGGTCATGAAGATATTTTTTGTATAGTTCTTCTGTGTATTCTTGCCACCTCTTCTTAACATCTTCTGCTTCTGTTAGGTCCATACCGTTTCTGTCCTTTATTTTGCCCATCTTTGCATGAAAATTTCCCTTGGTATCTCTAATTTTCTTGAAGAGATCTCTTGTCTTTCCCAGTCTATTGTTTTCCTCTATTTCTTTGCATTGATCAGTGAGGAAGGCTTTCTTATCTCTCCTTGCTATTCTTTTAAACTCTGCATTCAAATGGGTATATCTTTCCTTTTCTCCTTTGCTTTTCACTTCTCTTCTTTTCTCAGCTATTTTTAAGGCCTCCTCAGAAAACCATTCTGCCATTTGCATTTCTTTTTCTTGGGGATGGTCTTGATCACTGCCTCCTGTACAATGCCATGAACCTCCATCCATAGTTCTTCAGGCACTATGTTTATCAGATCTATTCCCTTGAATCAACTGTCACTTCCACTGTATAATCGTAAGGGAATGATTTAGGTCATTTCTGAATGGTCAAGTGGTTTTCCCTACTTTCTTCAATTTAAGTCGGAATTTGGCAATAAGGAGTTTATATCTGAGCCACAGTCAGCTCCTGGTTTTGTTTTTCCTGACTGTATAGTGCTTCTCCACCGTTGACTGCAAAGAATATAATGATCTGAGTTCAGTATTGACTATCTGGTG
The DNA here is from genome assembly GCF_019320065.1 of Cervus canadensis. NCBI lineage: Eukaryota > Metazoa > Chordata > Mammalia > Artiodactyla > Cervidae > Cervus > Cervus canadensis. The sequence goes on along the minus strand of NC_057403.1, from coordinate 1,889,326 downwards.
ATGTCCATGTGTAGTTGCCTCTTGTGTTCTTGGAAGAGGGTATTTGCTATGACCAGTGCATTCTCTTGGCAAAAATCTGTTAGCCTTTGCCCGGCTTCATTCTGTACTCCAAGGCCAAATTCGCCTGTTAACTCAAGGTGTTTCTTGACTTCCTACTTTTGCATTCCTGTCCCATACAATGGAAAGGACATCTCTTTTGGGTGTTAGTTCTAGAAGATCTTGTAGGTCTTCATAGAACCGTTCAACTTCAGCTCTTCAGCATTACTGGCTGGGGCATAGACATGGATTATTGTGATACTGAACGATTTCCCTTGGAAATGAACAGAGATCATTCTCTCGTTTTTGACACTGCATTTTGGACTTTTTTGTTGACTATGATGGCTACTCCATTTTTTCTAAGGGATTCTTGCCCATGGTAGTAGATATAATGGTCATCTGAGTTAAATTCACCCCTTCCAGTACATTTTAGTTCTCTGATTCCTAAAATGTCAGTGTTCACGCTTACCATCTCCTGTTTGACCACTTCCAAATCGCCTTGATTCTTGGACCGGTCTTTACAGATTCCTATGCAATATTGCTCCTGACAGTGCAGTGGTGGAATGGTAGCTGCATGGTGCTGCCCCAGCAAGAGGGTAGGAGGGGTGAAATCGCGCTTAGAATCAAACCCATGCCCTCCAGAGACTCTCAGAGGGCTGAAACATGCCTTGTGCCCCCCAGGACTCAGAGACCCCACAGAGACTGAGCCAGAACTGTGTTTGAGTGTCTACTGTGGTACAGGTCAGCAGTGGCCTGCTGCAGGGACGGGGGCTCTGGGTGCAACAGACTTGGGTATGGCATAAGCCCTCTTGGAGGAGGTCACCATTAACCCCACCACAGAGACATGGACTTACACAGGGCTGGGGAAACAGACTCTTGGAGGGCACAAACAAAAGCTTGTACATGCCAGGACCCAAGAGAAAGGAGCAGTGACCCCATAGACACTGACCCAGACCTGCCCGTGAGTGTCCAGGAGCCTAGGTGGAGGCATGAGTCGGTGATGGCCTGCTGCAGGGTTGGGGGCGCTGAGTGTAGCAGTGCATGCATGAGACCTTTTGAAGGAGGTCACCATTATCTTCATCACCTCCACCATAGTTTGGCCTCAGGTCAAATAACAGGGAGGGAACACAGCCCTGCCCTTCAATAGAAAATTGGATTAAAGATTTACTGAGCATGGCCCTACTCATAAGAACAAGACCCAGTTTCCCCCTCAGTCAGTCTCTCCCATCAGGAAGCTTCCATAAACCTCTTTTGTTAGAGGGCAGACAGGATGAAAACCACAGTCACAGAAACTAGCCAATCTGATCACATGGACCACAGCCTTGTCTAACTCAATGAAACTAAGAGCCATGCCCTGTAGGGCCACCTAAGATAGACAGGTCATGGTGGAGACTTCTGATAAAACGTGGTCCACTGCAGAAGGAAATGGCAAACAACTTCTGTATTCTTGCCTTGAGAACCCCATGAATAGTATGAAAAGACAGGAAGATAGGACACTGAAAGATGAACTCCCCAGGTCAGTAGGTGAGGCCATTAACTCTATTAATATCTGATTTAACTATAAGTTCCATTTAGACTGAAGAAAAAAGTAATATTTTAATTTGCTGTATAGTATGTATAATTATATCTTATATTGTTGGTACCGAACTAAGTGACTTTAGTAGCCCAGAAGAGGAATCAACAAGAAACATAGGCCATATTTCAGCAAAATGATCATGCTGATAAATGTTGCTTAGAGCTTATTTGTGTTTGGCAAAATAATGCATCTAAATTTTCATCCTAACACTAATTTATCCTTAATCTACTTTTTAACATTTAGTGACATGTTCTTCCTCCTATCAAGCAGTTTCCACACTCACTATTCATTTCCATTTGGAGAAATACAGTAACTTTGTCACCTCCTACACTTCACAGATCCTACTCCTCTATCTGGAGTATCATTTTCCTTCCCTTTACCTAATATTTATTTTTTATTTATTTATTTTTGAAACTCAGTCCAGTCTTTTTTATTTTTTCTTGAAGTGTGTTCCCTTAGCATCTTACTCTATAATGGTCTTCATTTAATGGCTTATTTTTTCCTCTGTTCTATAATCCAACTGATGGCAGAGATCATAGTTTGGGTTGATCATTCTTTCCCTAGTCATTGAAAATATTAAGAATGTACTAAATTACACTGAAGGTCTTATTATAGTCTATAAAACAAACAACATAGCAGTATCTTTATTAAAGTTCCATACATAATTGCTGCCAATATCCTTAGGGTATTTCTATGGGGTAATGAGTCATATTTTCCCCATGCTAATATTATTGTATTCTCCCCTAGATCCTTCAGTAAGGAATATAGTCTTCTTATTACCTTGGTTTCAACCTAGTGAGATTTATGGCAAATTTCTGACCTGTAGAGCTATAAGAAAATAAATTTGTTCTGCTTATGTTGCTAAGCATGTTGGTACTTGTTATGGAAGCAATGGAAAACTAATACATGATCACAGTGTTTATTGTATTATAACATCTTCATTGATCTAACAACCAGATTGTTAGCTTCTAGAAAGTAAACTGGGACACAACTTGTTTCCACAGTGACCATAAATTAAGTATTAAGTTTTGACTATAAGGAAATTAGCATGCTTTCTGACCTAATATTAACACTTAAATCTCACCTGAAATTCCTCCTATTTCAGTGTTTGAGAATATCTCCAGTGGTTGAAAAGTCATCATCTATGGAATATGGTTAGTGTTTAGGAAACCACCATGGCAATTATAAGTCATCAAAAATAAAGAAAAAATTTAATTTCACTCATGGGTAAATGATCTAATTTTGCTATTTAGAATAAGTTGAATTACTTTTCATGACTTGGTTCACATTGAAACTATTGACATTTTCCTCTATAAATCCTATCTTCAGTCTGAGTATAATTTTTCATTCAGTGGCTTCTTATATGTCACAGGTTCAAACCTTTCCCCATCCAACTAAAACACCTTTGGGTAGTCTTCATTTTGGTACTGTCTTTTAAACATTTGATATGCTGATTTATATAACATACATACAGTATATAACATAAATTTCTGAAAACATGAAAAAAAGTTATCAGAGTCATAATGATCTTAGTAAGAGCTAAAATGCAACCCATACCCTGGGGGCCAAAAGCAAGGATACTAACTAGGATGAGGACTGAAATGAGTCAGATATCACTGATGATGGATTAGAGAAGGATAATAGCAATAAGGATGAGATAGTAGTAAAACTTAAGGTATTTTTTAATAGCATAACAAGCAGAAGGTCCTAATGGATTAGACGCATTGTGTGAAAGCTAAAAACATACCAATGATATTTTCAAGTTCTAAGGATATGATGTCCTGAAAGGCAAAATTGCCATTTTACTGACATGGCGTTGCATGGAGCAGCATTATGCTTGGGGGGAAAATCCAAAAATGGGATTTTAATATGTTATTTTTGAAATATGTATTAGCAATCCAAGTGGAAATTACAGAAAGAAGTTGTATACATAGTCCTGAGAAATATCAATGTTGGATATATATTGTAAGCTGTCAGTGGATGTAAGATTTTTTAAAGTATGAGACTAGATGTGGAACTTATTAATTATAGGTAGAAAAAGAGACCCAATGCCTCAATCTTTCACACTAGAATGTTCAAGTATCTATTTGGAAGATCCAACAAAAGATAAAGAGTAGCTACAGCTAGTTAGAAGAACAGCCATGAGAGTTTTGTACAAGAGGGCAATTGAGCAAATCAAAACCACAATGAGGTACCATTACACGCCAGTCAGGATGGCTGCTATCCAAAAGTCTACAAGCAATAAATGCTGGAGAGGGTGTGGAGAAAAGGGAACCCTCTTACACTGTTGGGAATGCAAACTAGTACAGCCACTATGGAGAACAGTGTGGAGAAAACTGGAAATAGAACTGCCACATGACCCAGCAATCCCACTTCTGGGCATACACACTGAGGAAACCAGATCTGAAAGAGACATGTGCACCCCAATGTTCATCACAGCATTATTTATAATAGCCAGGACATGGAAGCAACCTAGATGCCCATAGCAGACGAATGGATAAGGAAGCTGTGGTACATATACACCATGGAATATTACTCAGCCATTAAAAAGAATTCATTTGAATCAGTTCTAATGAGATGGATGAAACTGGAGCCCATTATACAGAGTGAAGTAAGCCAGAAAGATAAAGAACATTACAGCATACTAACACATATATATGGAATTTTAGAAAGATGGTAATGATAACCCTGTATGCAAAACAGAAAAAGAGACACAGATGTACTGAACAGACTTTTGGACTCTGTGGGAGAAGGCGAGGGTGGGATGATTTGAGAGAACAGCATTGAAACAAACATGTATATTATCTATAGTGAAACAGATCACCAGCCCGGGTTGGATGCATGAGACAAGTGCTCGGGCCTGGTGCACTGGGAAGACCCAGAGGAATCGGGTGGAGAGGGAGGTGGGAGTGGGGATCGGGATGGGGAATACATGTAAATCCATGGCTGATTCATGTCAATGTATGACAAAACCCACTACAGTATTGTAAAGTGATTGGCCTCCAACTAATGAAAATAAATTTAAAAAAATAAATAAATAAATAAAATTTAAAAAAGAAGTCAATTGAAAAAAAAAAGTGTACAAACAGATTGACTGCTGATTATATATTAAATAACAAATAAATTTAAATTGATCTTTGGAAGTGATAACATGCTTATTATAAGGGTTTTCTCAATGAAACTATGGAGGTGAATCAGTTCAGTCACTCAGTCGTGTCTGACTATTTGCAACCCCATGGATTGCAGCACGCCAGGCTTCCCCGTCCATCACTAACTCCCAGAGCTTGCTCAAACTCATGTCCATCAAGTTGGTGATGCCACCCAACCATCTCATCCTCTGTCATCCCCTTCCCTCCTGCCTTCAATCTTTCCCAGCATCAGGCTATTTTCCAATGAGTCAATTCTTCGCATCAGGTGGCCAAAGTATTGGAGTTTCTGCTTCAGCATCAGTCTTTCCAATGAATATTCAGGACTGATTTCCTTTAGGATTAGGCATTCATGGAGGTGAATGCCAAATGCCTTACTGAAGTGTGTTTAAGAGATGATTGGAAGAGAGGAGTTAACATCAGAAGCTAAGCCTTTTTAATGGTTTTAAATTTAAAAAGAGAAGATAAATAGTGTAGTAGTTGGAAGGAGACAAAGTACACAGAGATTATTTTTCACTTTAGAATGAAGATTATATCTCCTCTGTATGCCACTGAGAATCACCTAGTAAAGGGGGAGGGATTGATGATTGAAAGATTGACACAACAATTGCTGGGGTGACTTATTTATGTTCTTGAATAATGAAGGAGATGGGAATTTGTGCATGAAATGAAGGGGCTGGCCTGAGAACAATGAGGATTTTATTCACAGGAACACGAAGAAAAAATAAAAACAGGGTATACTGTTAGAGATGTACAGGGTTAGCAACTATGGAGTTGCCAGTATGTGAAAGCTATCTTCAAATTGTATGACTTGTCTCAGTGAAACAGGAGCCCAGGTCATAAACTGAGAGTAAGGATTAAAGATTGAGTAAAGAGGAAAGGATGTAAAACACTTGTCTTGGATAGTGGAGTAATGAATGGATTAGGGAAAAGACTGCCAGGAAGCCCACAGGGGGCCAGAATGAGGGATGTGAAGGGGAAAGAGTCAACGTTACTTGTTTCAGTTGAGCCATCTGTAGCTGTGAAGCTGCAATATGCATGGGTGAAGTTTTCAATTTAACCAGGGTGGTAATTCATTCCATCATAAGAGGGTGATGAAGGAAAGTGCAACAAAGCAGTTTCAAGTGTCTTAATTGAGCTGCATCAAAACTGCCCGTCCAACAGCCTCCAGCAAGTTTCCCACAACCTCATCCTTTTCTACCTCACAACATTTCACTGTTGCTGGTTTCTCAGTTGCCTACTCTGTATCTTTTTAAAGACTTGCAATTATAGAGGCAATAGTAGGGTCCAGAGTGATTCTCAGAACTAGTGACCCCTAAGCTCCATTCACGCTCTTCTTCATTATATTAACCTATTTAGGTTTTTTTTTCCATTTATTTTTATTAGTTGGAGGCTAATTACTTTACAATATTGTAGTGGTTTTTGTCATACATTGACATGAATCAGCCATGGATTTAAAATAGATTTTTCATACATCTGAGGCAAAATTTAAAATTACAGCAATTGCAGAGTAAAAAGAGATCTTCATGCCCTTATCTTTCATCCAATCTAGAAACATTTAACCATATCATATAATAATCCTCATATATCTAACTTATTATGATTTAATTGTTTTGGTTTTATATATGTAGAGTGTCTTTAAAATAATTTTAAAATAAATTTTAATTTAAAATAAAATTATAAGAGCAGATTCTGCACAACTATATGTAGAGTGTCTTTAAAATTTGTGCAGAATCTGCTCTTATAATTGAATGAAAGTCACAGTTCTAAAATCACTTATATTCCTTTCAATTAATTAAATAGCTGAAGATCACCTTTCCTGATTACTATCAAAAAGTTTCTTCCTCCTGTTCAGTTTTTTTACATCTGTATATATGTGTGTGTGTGTATGTGTGTATACATATATATATATATGATTTATAATATGTGAAATAACAAAATTGTATATACATTTACATACTTTTAAATGTATTTCTCTACTAATATTAATTTTGAAAGTAAGAGTGAAAATATTTCAGTTGTTTTTCTTCTCTTGATTCGCCTGATTTTACACAGAATATTCCATACACTATTTTATACTCTGAGATTTATTCTTCATTATTTACATTAAATCATGCTTAAATATCTATTATTAAAGTCTATTTTTTGTTGCTGTAAGTAGAGAAGTCCTTCAAAGAAGTAGTCACACATCTAGAGACAAAGTAGTGTCCTTGGAAAAATAATTCTGTGAATATTAACAGCAAATGTTGATCTGGATTTTTATGCATGTTTTTAATCAATTATAATTTTTTTTTGTAAGTCACCTATCTAGAGAAATTGCTTGCTATAATTTGACTTTGACTCTGAGGAAAACATGTTTTTGTAGGAAACTTTTTTTTATTCTATATTCATTCTTTTTGTTGTTAAGGTAAAATTCCCATAGCATAAAACTGATAATTTTACAGTAAACAATCAATGCAATCATTCCTTTTTATTGATAACTCACCGTCAGCTAGACTGTGTGCTATGCAAAGGACAGAAGTAGGGAGAGAACTAGAATTCAAAATATTGGGTCTATCCATTCATTAAAAAATACTTTATCTGGAAGCATTTCCTAATACCCATTCACTCCTGATCCATCATCTATATTCCAAAATAAGCCATCATCCTTAAAATACTATGTTATTAGGAATGTGTGTATTTCCTGCCATTAAATGGACCTGGAATAGGAAAGACTACCATCAAGCGAATGGTGGTCTTTCCATGACATGAACAGAGTTAATATTCAATAAATGTATTTTAAATTTAACTGTTAAGTTTTATACAGAGGGATTAACAAGATAAAGTGAAGTGAAAGTTTCTCAGTCATGTCTGACTCTTTGTGACCCCATGGACTGTAAGAGTCCATGGAATTCTCCAGGCCAGAATACTGGAGTGGGTAACCTTTCCCTTCTCCAGGGGATCTTCCCAACCCAGGGATTGAACCCAGGTCTGCCACATTGCAGGTGGATTCTTTACTAGCTGAACCACAAGGGAAGCCCAAGAATACTGCAGTGGGTAAGCCTAACCCTTCTCCAGGGGATCTTCCTGACCCAGGAATTGTACCAGGGTCTCCTGCATTGTAGGTGGATTCTTTACCAACTGAGCTATGAGGGAAGCCCAACAAGATATAAGACAGAACTAAAATAAGATCCCAAAGTGCCTAACCTCATATGGGTGTTATTCAGGTGGCATAGATTATCAGTATGTTAGGGCTGGGCTAATCAGGTTTGATGCAAAATTGGTGCCAGTCCTGTTACCAATTTATGATATGGTTAAGTACAAAAATTAGGGCTAAGAATTCAGATATGTGCATAACTATCTTGAAAGAGTGATACATTGACTGGATCTAATCTTACCTGCCTCCTGAGAAATCTGTATGCAGGTCAAGAAGCAACAGTTAAAACCAGATACAGAACAACAGACTGGTTCCAAATTGGGAAAGGAGTATGTCAAGGCTGTATATTGTCACCCTGCTTACTCAATTTATATGCAGAGCATACACCATGCAAAATGCCATGCTGAATGAAGCACAAGCTGGAATCAAGATTGCAGGGAGAAATATCAATAACCTCAGATATGCAGATGACACCACCCTTATGGCAGAAAGTGAAGAGGAACAGAGGAGCCTCTTGATGAAAATGAAAGAGGAAAGTGAAAAAGCTGACTTAAAATTCAGCATTCAAAAACTAAGATCATGGCATCCGGTCCCATTAATTCATGGCAAATAGATGGGGAAGCAATGGATACTGTGACAGACTATTTCCTTGGGCTCCAAAATCACTGTAGATGGTGACTTCAGCCATGAAATTAAAAGACACTAGCCCCTTGGAAGAAAAGTTATGAACAACCTAGACAGCATATTAAAAAGCAGAGACAACACTTTGCCGATGAAGGTCTGTCTAGTCAAAGCTATGGTTTTTCCAATAGGCATGTATGGATGTGAGAGTTGAACCATAAGGAAAGCTGAGTGCTGAAGAATTGATCCTTTCGAACTGTGTCTTTCCCAGTCTTGGCTTCTTTATTTGTAAATTTTTTAAAATTCATTTTGATGGGTTACTGTGGGATTTTAAAGATTAAGGAATAAAATTAAAAAAAAAAAAAAAAAACACTCCAGTTGTTTCACAGTTTTGTCTGTTACTTCTTGCTTCCTAGACCATTTTCTTGGCAATATGAAATGTATTACCTTTTGCGAAGACTTCTGAAATCCCTCAATTTCCTTCTCCTACTAAAACTTTTTAGATAACATTTCCCACAACAGTTGTACACAACTGCAACATTTACTGCAACTAGTGCACACACACAAAAAATAAAGAATACAATGCATACTCCAAGGCACAATTAAATTCCTAACAGAAATCATCTGATAACATCCATCTTTGTATCATAAAGCCTAACTAAAATACAAACAGACACTGAAATTAACACTAGAATTTTGAGAAGGAAAGAAGTTTGAAAAAAGAGAAAAAAGGAAATTTACCATCTAGGAATTTAAAAATAAGTCATGGAACCCAGGTTCAAATAACCACTTTGGAGAGATAATAAACATTACTGTGCCTTGATACTCTCATTTATAAAACTGGATGATAAATGATATAAAATTATATGCACATACAGTCTTGGGCTTGTGTGTGTGTGCACGCACATGCATGAGAGAGAGAGAATAGTTTAAAAACATTTCCAGACATTGTTGAATAATCTTTAAAGAGCAAAACTGCCCCCAACTGAGAGCCACAGCTCTAGTAATTTGCAAAGCTCCCAGCGAGGCTGATGCTGTTGGTCCAGGGTCAAACTTTAAGAAGCCTGCTTCAGAGAATCAACTCAGAACCCACTTCTCAGTTCAGCTGTGAACAGGTGACATACTCCCTCCCCTCACTGTCCTTGCAGGTACACTGTTGAAGCTCTTTTTCTTTGGCTACTGCCTTCAGAGGACATTAACCCCTCAAAGGTGAAGAAAAAGAGACATGCACTTCCATCCTCCTCTTTTTTCCTCCAGAAAAGATTTTCTGCCCTATGCCACCACTTTAGTACAGATAGATGACCCTCTAAGTATAAGATGCTGGCTAGGGAGTTTATTCCACTGACTCCTGAGATAAGTACCCTCGCCTTTATGGGCACATGGGGATGGGGGTGGTGGTCTTTCTAAAATACATATCTATTATGCCAGACCCTTGCTTCAAAGATCACTGACAGTCACCTACTGGACAGAGTCTACATTCTTGATGTGTTCGTTTCTGACTTGCTTTCCTTAGGCACCACCACTCTCCGTTACAAATATGCTCTGTATTTGCCTTGCTCTCTGACACACTGCACTCTCTCTGAGTGGCACACAGACAAAAGACATGGAAACGGGAGTTAAAATCCATATGCTCTAGTCCAAACGTTGTTGATTTGTTGTTCCATCATTAGGTCATTTCTGACTCTCTGTGACCCCAGGGACTGCGGCATGACAGGCTTCCCTATCCTTCATTGTCTCCCAGAGTCTGCTCAGATTCATGTCCATTGAGTCAGTGACATTATCTAACCATCTCATCCCCTGCTGCCCTCTTCTCCTTTTGCTGAAGGGGAGGAGAACTGGCAACCCCCAAATGTGCTCTGACCTGAGGATTATTCTGGGGCTCCCCGGTGGCTCAGACAGTAAAGAAAATGCCTGTAATACAGGAGACCTGGGTTTGATCCCTGAGTCAAGAAGACCCCCTGGAAAAGGGAATGGCAACTCACTCCAGTATTCTTGCCTGCAGAATTCCATGGACAGAGAAGCCTGCAGGCGATAGTCCATGGGGCTGCAAAGAGTTGGACATGATTGAGTGACTCATACTACTACTAAGGATTATTTTGAGCTTATTATTTTTAAGAAACAGCAGACACAGAAGCTCTAAAAACCAAATAAAATTTACCTTTTTACTGTAAATTTACATTTATAAAGGAATTCTCCATTTTTAGGTTTATTCTCCTTTTTTTTTTTTTTTTCAGGAAGACCAGGATGACTCTAAATAGCAAGAAACTCTTATCAATGGGTGGATAATGGAAGGAACTATTTAAAAATATAAAAATAAAACTGTATATGCCATGCAGCATGTGGATCTCAGTTCCCTGTGTGCTATACTTAGTTGCTCAATAGTCGACTCTTTGCAACTCTTGGACTGTAGCCCACCAGGCTCTATACATGGGGATTCTCCAGGCAAGAATACTGGAGTGGGTTGCCATGCCCTCCTCCAGGGGATCTTCCCAACCCAGAGATCGAACCCAGGCCTCCCACATTGCAGGCATGTTGTTTACCATCTGAGCCATCAAGTAAGCCCAAGAATACTAGAGTGGGTAGCCTTATCCCTTCTCCAGGGGAACTTACCAACCCAGGAATCAAACCAGGGTCTCCTGCATTGCAAGCAGGTTCTTTACCAGCTAAGCCACCTGGGAAGCCCCTGAACAGGGGTCAAACCCTGGGCCCTGGCAGTGAGAGCATCAAGTCCTAACCACTGTATGGCCAGGGAATTCCCAAGAAGGCAGGGACTTACATCTACATAACAATAATACCCTTGTTTCCTGATCACCTCCTGTAACTGGCTCCCCCTGCCCCCAGCACCTTCTTCTATCTTTAGCTGGAGATGGTATTTAAGGTGGTGGCTTGGGCCACTTCTAGGAGTTACTCAGTTTTCCTGAATATCTCCCATGTATAAAGAAGTATACACATTAAACTTCTGTTTTGTGGGGTTTTTTTTCCTTTAGTTAATGCATCTTTTTTTATTACAAATGTGTCTCAGTCAAGAACCTAGATGGGTAGAAGGAAAAATTATTTTTCATCACCTAAATTGCTAATATGTTAGAGATGTGACTCTGCATAAGCCTTTTATCCCTCTTTGACTGATAAAGAAACTGAGTCACCTGAAGGGTAATGACACCAATCTTATTATATAGGAGGCTGTATATAAGCTTTCATCCTCATTATCTCATCTGACCCACTTAATCTATATAAACAGATAAGGTGGTACCTATTACATTTCATGTTCCCTGTTTAATGTTCTTTTATTGATACAGTTTACATGAGCATCAGGAAATGCTTTTTATTTGTTTATTTTATCTGAGAAAGAAAGTATTGCTCTCTTCCTCAAACTTTTCAGCAAAACCTGCTTTCAAGATTAAACAAAAATGAATTATTCTTTACCTGGACTAATTGAACTTTCTTTTGGATGTTTTTTATAGAGTTCCCACATTCTCTGGGACTGGGAGCTGAGGAAAGGGGGAAAAATTTCTCACCTGATCTTACCAAGAGACCTAAAATCAGCTCTTTCTTCCTTCCTTAAAGAAGAAGACACAATAACCCAGAGTTCTACCTGCTTGATGCTTAGCACCTGTTCTGTAACATCCCTTCCTTCCTCCCTTCAAAGACTCAAGTGCCAAAGGGGTGCTAAGAAGCAACAATATCTGAACTTTGAAAAAAACTGTAGAAATTATTTGCATGAAGACATTCTCTCCCCAGTCTACAAGAAAGCACAGCAACAATTAATTCTCATTTGAGACATCTCAGGAAGGGAATAGTTAGACATCAAGAGACAGATGAGAGAAACAAGTGGATTGGACTTACTTATTTTCAACTTCAAAGTATGATCAGAACTGATAGAATGTTTGGGCAAGGAAACAATTGTGCACTTTTCATTCCTGAGGCAGTGTTCAGAACAGAGTAAAATTAAAAGAAGCTGATGAAGCTGACCTGCCCTTCTTTTTTATTCATATTGTTATAGCAGAATTACAGATTCAACTGTAGGCTCACTTTATCTATTGCACATCCCCGTCCCCAAAACAACTAATCATAAAATATTACATACTCTCCATTGCCTGAATACGACTTGTATATCAAGGTTTTTAATCTTTCTGTGACATGAAGCAAATTGTGCATGGCTGTCTGAATTCTGATCCACCTCAGCTAACCTTTCTTATTCATGTCCTCCATAATGCTAGACCTCTGTGTGAAAGCAATGTCAAAATATAGTTGGTATTGCTAAGAGACCTTTCTAAAATGGAGCTCAGAGGCCACTGAGCAAATGAGACTTTATGCATGTTTCAGCATGGCTGGAATCAGAACTTTTGACCATTTATTGGCTTACTGCAAGCATCCAAAATACCAGCACCATATTCTGGAAACTCAAGGTATTTATTGGATCCTTACGTAAATGGCATCGACATTCTGCTTCGCTAAAATAAAAATTCAATGCTCATTTCATTGACTTATTTGTTGGAGGAGGCAGAACTGAGGGGAACACCAATACCAACTCATCATCTAACCTATGTGAGCTCTCCATGAAAAACATCAAGATTAATACTGAGCTTTGTTTGAATCACCAAACACTGAAGATCTATAAATTTCCATTTACTTATTTTTACTGGGTATTTTTCACTGATTTTTTTTTTTTTTTGTACTAAAAATATCAGGAGGTTATAAATTTAGTGGGGAGAAAGTCATTTTATAATTAATCAAACTAATGAGCTAGAAACTTTTTTTAATGTACCTTGTATATGTTCATACATTCAACATACAGTTGCAAAACATGCCATAAATAATGGTGCTTTGAAGTGGTGTTACCATAAAAAACTGCTGCCTGGCACCTTTTGGTGACATAAATGGTTGCTGCTTCTCTGATATAAACAGAATTAAATGACTCCACATCAGATCACAGCTAGTTTGATCACTTACACCTCTATTAATTTTTCAAGCCTTTCTTTAACATCTCCTTTATAATTTATTCATCCCCTCCTTGGCTACAAAGGAATCTCAACAATGTCTTAAGCTTTGTGCCTCTTATTCTCCAATATTAGACTATTTGCCCTGCCCTGCTCTGTAAGCACGATCTAATATCCACCGAAAGCTTTGAAGTAATGTTTGATGCATTCAAATTTCTCTTTATTTTCTAGAATTCAGAGGCAGTGATTGTATAGAGGGAAATTTCTAAAAAGGAACAAGGCTGATTTGAATTAAATTGGCTTATGTTTATGGTTGAAAACCCTTACTAATTTTTAAATAAAAACTAAAGGCTATAATGTACAAAAGAACGCTGGTGTTGATCGTGGGGAGGCTGAGGATGTGAAGGGAGGAGATATATGGGAAAACTACATTCTGCTGAACTTCTATGTCAATATAAAACTGCTCTAAAAAATAAAATCTTTAAAAATAATAAATATATATATATATATACATAAATTCTAAAGAACATGGCCCTAAGAATTAGGTGCATGTAAACCTCACTTTCAGAGAAGGCAATGGCATCCCACTCCAGTACTCTTGCCTGGAAAATCCCATGGATGGAGGAGCCTGGTAGGCTGCAGTCCATGGGGTCGCTAAGAGTCAGACACGACTGACTGACTTCACTTTCACTTTTCACTTTCATGCACTGGAGAAGGAAATGGCAACCCACTCCAGTGTTCTTGCCTGGAGAATCCAAGAGATGGGGGAGCCTGGTGGGCTGCCGTCTATGGAGTCACACAGAGTCAGACACTACTGAAGTGACTTAGCAGCAGCAGCAGCAGCAAACCTCACTTGAATCTTGAAAAGAATTTTCTGGCTTAGTTAACCAGTAATATCATAAGAAGAGCTTACACAAATCCAAGAAAAACAGATGGGACTCAAAGTCTCAGGGACAGTAACTGAAGCCTCAAAACATACAGGTAAAGATGTATTTCCTTCATTACCATGTTTCTTCTATATGAGTCGCTCAATTTCTTTGAGTGATGGTCTAATTCTTTTCTATAAATTCTCTCCAGATGGAGAAAAATAGGACATCAGTCAGTCAGTTCAGTCTCTCAGTCGTGTCTGACTCTTTGCGACCCCATGGACAGCAGCACACCAGACTTCCCTGTCCATCACCAACTCCGGAGCTTGATCAAACTCATATCCATCAAGTCAGTGATGCCATCCAACCATCTCATCCTCTGCGTCCCATTCTCCTCCCACCTTCAGTTTTTCCCAGGATCAAGGTTTTTTCAAATGAATCATTTCTTCACATCAGGTGGCCAAAGTATTGGAGTTTCAGCTTCAGCATCAGTCCTTCCAATGAATATTCAGGACTGACTTCCTTTAGGATGGAAAGGTTGGATCGCCTTGCAGTGCCAGGGACTCTCAAGAGTCTTCTCCAACACCACAGTTCAAAAGCATCAATTCTTTGGCACTCAGCTTTCTTTCTGGTCCAACTCTCACATCCATACATGACCACTGGAAAAACCATAGCTTTGACTAGATGGACCTTTGTTGACAAAGTCATGTCTTTGCTTTTTAATAAGCCGTCTAGGTTGGTCATAACTTTTCCTCCAAGGAGCAAACATTTTTTAATTTCATGGCTGCAATCACCATCTGCAGTGATTTTGGAGCCCCCAAAAATAAAGTCTGCCACTGTTTCCATTGTTTATCCATCTATTTGCCATGAAGTGATGGGGTCAGATGCTATGATCTCAGTTTTCTGAATGTTGAGATTTAAGCCAACTTTTTCACTCTCCTCTTTCACTTTCATCAGGAGGCTCTTTAGTTCTTCTTTACTTTCTGCCATAAGGGTGGTGTAATCTGCATATGTTGAGGTTATTGATATTTCTCCTGGCAATCTTGATTACAGCTTGTGCTTCATCCAGCCCAGCATTTTTCATGATGTACTCTGCATATAAGTTAAATAAGCAGGGTGACAATATACAGCCTTGATGCACTCCTTTCCTGATTTGGAACCAGTCTGTTCTGTTACTTCCTGACCTGCATAGATATTTCTCAAGAGGCAGGTCAGGTGGTCTCGTATTTCCATCTCTTGAAAAATTTTCCAGTTTATTGTGAACCACACAGTCAAAGACTTTGGCATAGTCAATAAAGCAGATGTTTTTCTGGAACTCTCTTGCTTTTTCAATGATCCAGTGGATGTTGGCAATTTGACCTCTGGTTCCTCTGCCTTTTCTAAAACCAGCTTGAACATCTGGAAGTTCACAGTTCACATATTGCTGAAGCCTGACTTGGAGAATTTTGAGCATTACTTTACTAGTGTGTGAGATGAATGCAACTGTACAGTCATTTGATCACTCTTTGGCATTGCCTTTCTTTGGGATTGGAATGAAAACTGACCTTTTCCAGTCCTGTGGCCGCTGCTGAGTTTTCCAAATTTGCTGGCATAATGAGTGCAGCACTTTCACAGCATCATCTTTTAGGATTTGAAATAGCTCAACTGGAATTCCATCACCTCCACTAACTTTGTTCATAGTGATGCTTCTTAAGGCCCACTTGACTTCGCATTCCAAGATGTTTGGCTCTAGGGGAGTGAACACACCATTGTGATTATGTGGGCCATGAAGGTCTTTTTTGTATAGATCTTCTATGTATTCTTACCACCTCTTCTTAATATCTTCTACTTCTGTTAGGTCCATACCACTTCTGTCATTTATTTTTCCCATCTTAGCATGAAAATTTCCCTTGGTATCTCTAATTTTCTTGAAGAGATCTCTAGTCTAGAGTAAAGAAGACCTAAATGGAGAAGGAAATGACAACCCACTCTAGTATTCTTGCCTTGAGAATCCCAGGGATGGAGGAGCCTGGTGGGCTGCCGTCTATGGGGTCACACAGAGTCGGACACGACTGACGCAACTTAGCAGCAGCAGCAGCAGCAGGACATAGAGAATAAAACAGTTTTAAAAATCCAGTGATATAGAAAAACTCTCTCTTAGTATCCAGGTATTGCCCTTAAGGCAGAACAGTCATTATCCATGCTTGGGTGATGTGCCTACCTACCCCTTTATCAATCACTGTTGCTGGGAGTATGGTACATTGTGATTACTCAAGGCTCTTCCCCATGCCTAAACTTGTGCCCAAAGATCAGGGTCTGATACTAGGAAGAGGATATGAAGTTAGGAAGAAAGCCAAAATAGCTTAGCTATCCCTTACATCTACTTGTATTTCGGGGAAAATTACTAAAGCATGGTGTGTCAGTATTCTCATCAAGGAAGCAATTAAAATAGCTGTTTGTTTCCCCCGCCCAAAAAAAATTAATACCAGAAGTCTGTTTATCTAGTGATATTTGGGGCTCATCAAATTCTGAAATATCAGCATAATATAGTTTCCCTCATGTAATGTGTTTACAAACATAAACAAAAACCAAAGCATATCGAACCTGAAGGCTGAAGTTTAGTGAGAATTGCTCCTTAACTAAGTATCTAAGTATAACTAACTAAGTATCTAACTAACTATAACTAAGTATCTAACTAACTAACTATCTCCCTCTGGAATACTCACTTTCCACTTCATTGTGATTTATATCCATATATTAGGTAATTTGTTACTATTCTTTTTTTTTTGAAAACTGTTAAACCTGTTAATCCTAGTTTTGCAAGTTTTAATAGTTTAACAGATTACTATTATAAGGTACTAATGAGAACAAAGAAATTATTTTTAAATAAAAGGGAAATAAATGGACATCTATTTAATACTTAATCAGGATAAAAAACAGAACCCTATCTAAATGATTAGTTACCAGTAATGCTATCTTGAAGATTCTGAGGTTTCATTTATTAGTCTTTTGACTTTAGAAATTCTGTAAGTAAACAAGTAAATTTCCTCACATTCTTTATAACTGCTAAATACTCTTGATGAGAGCATACTGATACAAGTGTCTTCAATTTAAAATCATCCTACGTTAAATACAATTTTATTGGCATAATCAAAACTATATTTTATTTGCTCAAACCTCACTTGTATATATATGACATCTCTTGAGTAAGTGGGTTTATATGCACTCACGTTTATTTAAAGTCATCAGCTTTTTTAATCAAAGAGCAAATAATAAAACTAAACAAATAAGCAAAACAAAAAAATTGTAGCATCAAGTAAATGGCTTAAAATGAATAAAATCTATACAACATCAATATGATTTTTAGTTTATTTTTTAATATTACTGAATGGTAGGAAGCAAGACACCATACGGCAACTATACTAATCATTTTCTTAACCTACACATATGAAGAAAACTACATGAAATCTATATACTATTTAAAGGCACTATAAGTATATTCAAAATGCTACTTTTTCTAAAGATGTTTCCAAAAGAATGATTTTAGATTTTTAAAGGCCTATCATATTTGAAACTGTAAAACAAAGTATGCAATTTTAGTCCCTTCCTCCCAAATCTGTAATTCATATAAATGCAATTATTTTCAACTTCTGAAATTCTTCTAGCTAGTCAATCCTCATGCCAGAAACTTTTCAGGTTGAATACCAAGTATAAAACAAAAAGTAGTTAATGTGATAAGAATTTCTCTATCTTAAAATGGACATCATCTTAAAAGGAAAAGTAAATGACTCTTATCAACTTTTTATATAGCTTCCTAAATGCACAGAAACTTCTCTGTAATGATACACAAGAAAATCTTAACAATGTGTGGTGGTGGTTTAATTGCTAACTTGTGTCCAACTATTGCAACCCCATGGACTGTAGCCCACCAGGTTCCTCTGACCATGGAATTCTCCAGGCAAGACTACTGGACTGGGTTGCAATTTCCTTCTCTAGGGGATCTTCCCAACTGAGGAATCAAACCATGATCTCCTGAATTGCAGGCAAATTCTTTACCAACTGAGCTACGTAGAACTTGGCATTGGTATCTGAAATGTTGGTCAGAGGTATGTAATTTTACAAAACTCAGAATTTTCAAATATTTTATAATTTGAAATGATTTTTCTTATGACATTATTTAAGGCAGTAAAATTAGTTAACACTGATATTTGACCAAGTCTTATCAATACCCTGAGTTGCAGTATGATTTAAAGACTGGTTTCCACACTGCAGACTGCACAGTTCGTATCTTGTTTCTAGGGATATGCTTTGTTTACTTAGCGGTCTATACCATTAAACTGAGGGGTTGTCTTTAATTGAACACAATTCAACAAACACCTTTGAGCAGTTCTCATCTTCCTGTCCTATGTTGGGTCCTACTTCAAGGCTAAAATCCTGAGCAAAATACACAAGGTCCTTGTCCTGTTCTGTTGGACTAACAGGGAGACCAAGAAGACACATACTAACTCATTAATTACAAATGGGCACTGAAAGAGAAGGTATAGATGTGCTATAGGAACATATAGAAGAGAGATTTAATCTTATCTAGAGGTTACAGAAGTCCTCTTGAATACTTCAACTGTGACTTTAGGATTAATTACTGGTAGCCAGATGAAGTACATTGCAGTTAGAAGGAAGCAAACTGAAAGATTCCTGGCAGAAAAGGAGAATATTGTGTTTAATAAACTGAGAAAAAAGCCTCCTACAAATTGAACTATAAGCAGTAGCCTAAGGTTTACCTGAAAAGAAGGGCAGGGGACAGGTTTGAAAGAGGAATGCAAGTCATATCAGGAATTTTAGACTTGAAACAGCTGAAAGTCACTGAATAATTGGAATTAGGGATACAATACACCAAAATGAACTTATATAAGCTCTCTTGGGCTCACCTGTCAACACAGGAGATTGGGGTTCAATCCCTGGGTCAGAAAGATCCCCTGGAGTAGGCAACCCACTCCAGTATTCCTGCCTGGAAAAATTTCATGAGCAGAGAAGACTGGCAGGCTACAGTCCATCGGGTCGCAGTCAGACATAACTGAGTATGCACACAGGTGTGCAGATAAGCTCTTTTAAGACAGCATTTAGGTTCTCACATGTTTGGGATTGACATGTACACACTGCTATATTTAAAATAGATAACCACCAAGAACCTACGTATAACACAGGAAACTCTGTTCAATATTCTGTAACAACTTAAAATGAGAAAAGAATTTGAAAGAGAATCAGTTCAGTTTAGTCATTCAGTCATGTCTGATTCTTTATGACCCCATGGACTGCAGCATGCCAGAAAAGATTGAAGGCAGGAGGAGAAGGGGACAACAGGGGATGAGATGGTTGGATGGCATCACCGACTCGATGGACATGAGTTTAGGCAAGCTCTGGGAACTGGTGATGGACAGACAGGGAAGCCTGGCGTACTGTAGTCCATAGGGTCTCAAAGAGTGGGACATGACTGAGCAACTGAACTGAACTGAGTTAAAAAACACATAAAAAGCATTCTTAGTTCATGGACTAAGACAGTTGACAGGCCAGACTTGTATCTGAAAAATAATACATATGTGTATATGTACAACTGAATCATTTTGCTGTACATCTGAAACTAACACAACATTGTTAATCAGCTACTCCATTATGAAATAAACACTTTTTTAAAAAGACAGAAAATATATGTGCTTACTTCTCTGTGTCCACTCCAAGCACACTGTCTGGCATAGATTAAGTATTCAATTTACAGTGTTGTAAATATACTGGCTTTAATGCAGAAAAGTATAAATACCGAAAACATTCCAAATGAGTCTTTATGGAACCTTACTTTACTAGAGCCAATGGGACAAATCTGGCCTATCATCTGTCCTAGCCAATGAACTAAGAATGCTTTTTATGTATTTTTTAACTCAGTTCAGTTCAGTCGCTCAGTCATGTCTGACTCTGCAACCCCATGGACCTCAGCATGCCAGGCTTCCCTGTCCATAACCGACTCCCGGAGCTTGCTCAAACTCGTGCCAATTGAGTCGGTGATGCCATCCAACCATCTCATCCTCTGTCACCCCCTTTTCCTCCTGCCTTCAATCTTTCCCAGCATCAGGGTCTTTTCTAATGAGTCTGCTCTTCACATCAGGTGGCCAAACTACTGGAGTTTCAGCTTCAGCATCGGTCCTTCTAATGAATATTAAGGATTGGTTTCCTTAAGGATGGACTGGTTGGATCTCCTTGCAGTCCAAGGGACTCTCAAGAGTCTTCTCCAACACCACAATTCAAAAGCATCAACTCTTCAGCGCTCAGCTTTCCTTATGGTCCAAATCTCACATCTATACATGACTACTGGAAAAACCATTGCTCTGACTAGACAGACCTTGGTCAGCAAAGTAATGTCTCTGCTTTTTAATATGCTGTCTAGGTTTGTCATAGCTTTTCTTCCAAGGAGCAAGTGTCTATTTTTTAACTAGATGAAAAATATTTTAAAGATTATATGTGAAAATTCAAATTTTATGAAATTTAAGCTTTGTTTTTATAAATAAGGTTTTATTGGTGCACAGCCACACCTATCCATCTGCATACTATGATTGTTTTCACACTCAAACATCAGTGTTCAGCAGTGCTGACAGTTTGATGGGTACACAAGACTAAAATCCATGCTAACTGGCTCGTTATGAAAAGAGCGTGCTGGCCTCTGTTGTAGATGCCATTACAATTAAGTCATTTAGGACAAAGTCTTCTTATAGATATGTCCCTAGAAACACTTTTATTTTCCTTTTTCAAAATTTTCTCTTTTTTCAACAGATATCTTCCCCAGACCTTTGTCTTACTTTCAATGATTTCATTTGAGAGTTTTCACATTCAGCAAAAAATAACACCCATAACTCTCAGTGTTCTGTTAATTTCTTCTTTGAAGCCTCCTTCAAGATCAGGTGGAGAACGAAGTCACCCACCCTAAAGGTTAACAGGTTATGTAGGCTTTATTCTCCCTGAAGCATTGCTGAACCATCAGGGATCTATTCTCTTCAGTTTCTTGTGTCAAGCTCTTGAAATCCATGAGTCAATCTCAGTCCAGGAAAGTATGAATGAAATAAGCAGCACAGATCTGAAAGCATCTTGAAAAAAAACTTTAAGAGAAGCATGGATACTGATAAAAAGACCACAATCACTGTTGTCACCAATCTCTGCTTATGGTAGTTACATATAACATATGCAAACATCGAAGCTTTAAATTAAATACTCTTCCCCTTCCCTGATTCATTGGACTAAAAGGAAGAGCAAGCATACTGCACCCTCACCTTCACTAAGGTGCTTTCAGCGCTTCCATGCAGATTCAACTGTGTTTTCCACAGTAAGTTTACAATTCAGAAGCCAAAGGCAATCAACAAGTATAAAGTCCTTCAGACACTGGATATGATATTCTTTTCCTTATTAGAACTCAATCCTGGCCACGGGTCATGAGCAATGATGAAGTGAATTTTAGGCAATAGCTCTGCATCCCGCTGAAAGCTTATTCAAGGTTGCCTAGTATCCCGAAGTAGGTCAAAGGAGCCTTCTCCCAACTTCTCTATCTCAGAGAAAAGAAACCTAGCCAAGTGGTTCTAGGCACAGACTCTCCTGCAAACTGGTTTTGTGGTCTAGCTGGAGAGTGGGCTCTCCCAAGAGACAGGGAAGAATAAACCAGGATGTGGACCAGAAGCAGTCCACAGCCCACAGCCCAGTGGTCCAGTAGCCCTTTTTGATTACTCAGTCCCTAGTATCATTTTTAAATGAACAAGAAGCTTCTTTTGTTGATCTCACTGATTTTTTTTTTTAATAACACTGTGTGTTAACAATGTTTACACTCATGTGACAGAATACAGATTTTTAATTTTGACAGAGAATAAATAAGGTCAGTGCTTGTTGATACCTTGTGCTAGAGATACCAACACATGCATACAAACTGTGAGAATATTCAGTGTAAAATAATTTGTCTTTTCAAAGAACAGCTGTAGCTATGTGAGCTCAGTGATGCCAAGCCATTTTTTTCCCCTGATTTTTATTTCCTTTGAAGCACATCGCCCGTTGTATGAGAGAGGTCGGATGGTTGAAATTAACTGAATGCACAAATGACTTATTTTACTTCTTTTGCCAAGAAAATGTAATTTTCACAAACATAATGATAATTATGACAATATCCAGATTATCTAAAACTCAGCATCAAGAGGTATCATTTTGATATTAGTATTGCTCTTATTGTCATGTACTATTTTATACTTAATGCTTATACTTCCCCTATATTGCTTCTAAATAATGTTATGTTATTGTATCAAAATCAATTTCCATTTTACTATTAATATCAACATCTTCTTTCCTTTATACAAAACCCTGTAATAATAGAGTGATAAGATTTGCAAAATTTTACAAGGTTTTATTGATACCATGCTATCTGAACCTCATAGGAATTTATATTGATATCCCAAGCCTATCTAAAAAGTGTACATTCTGAATAAGGCTAATATAACAAAGAGAAAACAGTATTAGGTATTGTGATATTTTAATGAGGCCTCTACTTTAAGAACACCCATCCCTATATTCATAGTAGCACAAGTCATCATGGGGAAAATAAAGGTTATTTTAAATATTGCCATCTTTATTTTTAGTTCATGCAAATAATTTTGGATATTTCTTATCTTCACTTAATGAGTGTTCTTGTGACATTTATCATGATATATTGGCACCAAGTCTCACATGACCGCTCCTTCCCATGTGTCTACAATGTTCAAATCAAATAACATAATTTTGCATAAATGCTACATACTAAGGGAAGAAGTGAAGTGGAGTCACTCAGTCCTGTCCGACTCTTTGTGACCCCATGGACTATAGCCTACAAGGCTCTTCTGTCCACAGAATTTTCCAGGCAAGAGTACTGGAGTGGGTTGCCATTTCCTTCTCCAGGGGATCTTCCCGACCCAGGGATTGAACCCAGGTCTCCCACATTGCAGGCAGACACTTTACCATCTGAGCCACCAGGGAAGCCCTAAGGGAAAGGTGGGAAGAAAAGATAAAGTGTGCTCACTATTGCAAGAATGTTTTGCATAATAGAAAAGGGTACATACAATGTTACAAGGTTAATCGTGGTGTTGCAGAATCAGGGGCAATTGTGGAAGAAAGAAATAAATGAGATCAACTTCAGATTTAGTGTCTCATTGCATCAGTGAAGGATGGTACCAATAGCTCCAATTCTTCTTAAGAAATATATGGCTATGTATGAGTAAATCTGGAAAATGCATGCACACATCCTTAGTGTGCTCTTTATCTTTACCCAGGGAGCTCCATTTTTACCAAGAAACATTCAAACGTTGTTGCAGAAAGGATTAGAATACTAAAACATGAGATTTTTGCTTCCTTACTATTCCTTATAAGGTCTTAGAAGGTAATACATCACACTAGGTGTTTTTTGGGTTTTGTTTTTTTTTTTAAACCAAATTACACAAGTTGCTTCAATCTCTGCTGGACAATCACTGCAGAAGGATTCCCTAGTCTCTGCTCTAAGACTACTGGTAACTGAGTACCCAGCATCATTAACCCTGATGGTACAACTACCCTGTTTTTTAAGGGCTTCAAGGAAAAAGAAAAAAGCTCTCTTGAGGAGTATTAATGTGGCTTGTTTTGGGTGACTTCAGAAAGTGGAATGAGGCCCAGAAGGCAGAAGTTATAAAGTTAAAACATATTCTGTTCAAAATGGAAGAGATGTCTGTCAGAGGAACGCTTTTTATTCCATTCTGACTTGTCTATCACCCCCTAGTCTATCTTTTACATTAATCAAGGCTTCTATCAAATATTTGAGTAAAATTCTTTCCTCCCCTCCCCCTCACCAAACTTAAATAAAGCAAGTACACATTGAAATTTGTATAATCTTCCCTAAAAATGCAGGCTTTCATGCCTTTGAGCTTCTATGCCCACCAGGCTGAAAATTATTTAAGAGTTTTAGCAAGAAGCTAAATGTAACTAATGAGAGACATTAATAATATTGACCCCCCCCTAAAAAAAAGAACCATTTTACCAACCCCATGCTAACCAATCAAAGGGGGCTAACCAACCAAACCAAGCCTCTTAAGATCCCTGCTTGCCTCAAATTCTTTTTTTTTTTTAAATGAAGTAAACAAATAATGAGCAAACATATAAACTTTTAGAATCCTGTAATATTTCCATCTGTGAAGAAAACAAAATTAAATTTCCTCTCCATGTAAAGACTTCCTTGGTGGCTCAAGTAGTAAAGAATCCGCCTGCAAAGCAGGAGACGCAGGTTCCATCCCTAGATCAGAAAGATCCCGTGGAGGAGAGTATGGAAACCCACTCCACTGTTCTTGCCTGGGAAATCCCATGGACAGAGGAGCCTGGTTGGCTACAGTCCTTGGGATCACAAAGAGTTGGACACAACTTAGTGACTAAACAACAACAACATGCATAGACTGAAACTATTATTAAACTATTTGGCTGATAACACCCACACAGGCAATAAATTGTGGGTTTCAGTCTGGATTTAGATTGTTTTGTATGATTTTTCTGGCTTTGCTTTCTTAAAC
Source organism: Cervus canadensis (assembly GCF_019320065.1). Lineage (NCBI taxonomy): Eukaryota > Metazoa > Chordata > Mammalia > Artiodactyla > Cervidae > Cervus > Cervus canadensis. Next base: position 1,864,449 of record NC_057403.1, on the reverse strand, counting down.
TCACTCATTCTGAGTATGGGTTAGTCTCTCAGAAACTTTATAGGGTAGTTATGCTGATTAAGAGATAATAAATATAAATTGCTTGACTATAAATCGACTCTTTCACCTATTTTTCTCCTTTAATTTCACAAATGACAAACACACAGACACACATATGATTCTATGTAGTCATAGAACATTCACATAGTTTGTTGCAAGCATCAAACTGAAAGACTATATCTGTGCTAAGAATACTCAAAGCAGAAAATATGTTTATCGAAATAGAGAAATTTATTTTTTAAATCTATAATTTTATTCTTCTTTTTCCACTAATTTGGATATATCTTACATAGAATGAAGTGAACAGCTCTATGTACCTCTCTATGGATTTCTACATAGATCTACAATCATTAAATATCTACTAGCAGATCAAGATTTTTTGTTTCCACCTGCCCAGAAGGCTCTAATCCACATCTTTCCAATAGGTACACCAAACCTTGTCCCCAAAAAGGTAACTAATATTCTGACTTGTATCATCATTAAGTGTTTTGCCTATTCTTGAAAATCATACCAATGAAATCAAAGCACATATCTTATGTTTTTTTTGGGGGGGGGGTGGGTGGGGGGGCGGTTAAGCATGGTGTCCACAAAATTCATTCATGAGTGCTTAGTATTTTTAGTGATTTTTTTTTCTTTTTTTTCTAAGCAGTAGAATAACTACTTTGATCCTAATACACACTTGACTGTTTGGGAAACTAATTGAAAGTATAGACAGACTTCCTACAGACTATCTCCTACACTTCTTCCCAGCACACTGAAGTCTTTCTTTCTGATCCTCTCTGCTATTTTATCATGGTGAGGATAAGGTTTTATTTTCCATCGCTATTATTATCAGAAATACCTCTCTCCCTGTATGTGTTTCAGCACCTCAAGGCCCACCAATTTCCAAATGAAAATTTATTCTTATTTCCCTGATTCTCTCTCTCTATTCCTCTCCTACTCTACTCTCTATTATTTATCACCATGACTTTATTGCCTGACATCACAGAACAATTCTGAATTAAGTTTGAAGTAAAGGTATCATACAAAACAAACTGTTGTATTATGATCTATCATAAAATCACACTTATGTCAGGACTAAGAAGAATATGGCAGTTGGTAATGAAAATGGGTAAAAATCTACAAATTTAACAGTTATATTAGTGCACAGCTCACCAGTAATAAGCTCTTTTTAAAAATCTATTTCTTCAAATTCCATCTGAGAATCCCAGAAGGTCCTTGCTACTGGGCAATTTTTTTTTTTTTAATGCTTCAGATGAACTCTCTAAACAACTTATTCTAATTGGAGGACTTTACCCTAAGGAACATTTAAACCTAAACCACATTGAGGAGTTTCAGACTTAGAATATGCCTTTTGCTGAGGAAGTTGCAATTAAATCATTTCCCTCCTGGAGGCACTGCTTAACATGTCAAAGAAAGAAATCTCTCCTGGTGAGAATGAGTAAACCTGAGGAAACTGACCATCTGAACTCTACTGAACTTTTTCTTAAATATTCTTTAGCTTTCATTCTGGACATGTTGTTCAGTTTACAGGATAATATCAGGTTAGATTTTAATAGCTCTCTCACTCCACTGGTATGTATAATGAGCAGGAGAAAAACGATATACAATGAACTAGCTGATTGATTTTATGTCACTAGGGAGCTTCATAAACCTAAAGTTATTATTTTTCTCTCTGTTCAATAGCATTAACCTGCAGATAATATAACAGAGGCAAGTTTGTAAAACTTCAAAGATGTTTTCACTTAAAATTATTTGTAGGAATGGAAATAATTTTCTTAGAAATTCTTGAAATATTTTTATAGCCTATAATCATTTTATCAGATAAACTTTCTGGGGGAAAAACCAGCCTGGATTATTAAATAATGATGGCTACTATTTATTGAGCAATTATTATATGCTAGAACCTATGCTTTGTACTATATGAACTGCAATATATGAAATTTTCCTTATACTCTTGTGAGCTACCAGTTCTCATTTTTCCTTAGAAGGAAGGGGTTTGAAGTTCAGAAATGTCATGCAAAATATACAAGATCACAAGTTTACACCAATGGTTATGTTAGAGATATGACTCAAACCTCTGTCTGTTTTGTTTCATTTTTGAAAGCTTATGCTACCTAACTGTGATTATATCTCCAGGAAAATCTCATGGATGGAGGAGCCTGGTAGGCTACAGTCCATGGGGTCGCAAAGTCAGACACGACTGAGCGACTAACACACACACACTTTTTGTTGGGTGGGTTAGAAAGAGTGAACAGTTCTTCCATTTAAATAACCATGGGGATGACTTAGATTCTAGCCAATAAGGAACTGGAAATCAATTATACTCTTTTATATCATTGATGATACACAAAAATTATGATAGTATTAACATACCAGAGATAATTTTGGGACTCATGTGTCACTGTTTCCTTAAAACTAAAGCCTATGTAACTTGAACTGTATTTCATGCAAAATTAACCACAAATTACTGAGGTGATAAGATATTCAGGCAAACACAAGAAGCAGTTTTTGATAGATTTCTTATAAATGTGTCAGAAAAATCTGAGGATCTTTAAAATATATAAGGGAGAAAAAGAACAATAAAGGAAAATAAAAAGAAGGGAAACTAAAGAGAAGAAAGGAACAGGAAAGACCAGAAACAGAAAGGAAAAGATGGAGTGAAGCACTCAGGAGGAAAATCATCCTTTGTTCTTACTGTCATTTATTTCAATTGACCCCTTTGTTGTTGTTTTTCTTTTCCTGTATTCCTTTTTGATGTTGTTTTTTGATGTATTTTTTTTTATCTGCTTTTGTGAAAGCAGCTCTTTTGCCCTTCCTGTTTGCCCACTGTTGTTCCCCTCAAACCTTAAAAGAACCTAATTACAGGAATGAGGTTAACTAGGGAATTTAACCTAACTCCTGACTTAATGCTCTCTTGAATGCACACCATGCCTTGCCTAACCCATTGATTATTTACCTAGATTAAAAGGAACATGAAGAATTAAGTAATTAAAGAATGACTGGCTCTCTACCACAGGGCTAAGATAAATTAGACGTGGGCAAGGTAACACCTGAAGAAAGAATCAGCCAGTCTGCATGCATTGGAGAATGATGCAGGATCCAACCTGCTACCTTGATTCACTGAGATTCTCCCCTCCCCCCTTTTTTTCCTTTAAAGACTGTCAAGGTTGAGCAGAATCTTTGGAGTTGGTCTTGGGACATCAGTCCATCTTCTCCCCAGGTTTCTGGCTTTTCTGATGAAAGTAACTTTTTTTTTTTTTAACCAACATTTGCCTTTCAAATACTGGCTTTTGAGCAGTGAGCAGCTGAACCTGAGTCTGACTGCTTGCCAAGCTCTGTTTTTGTAAAGATTCAATTAGATGATTAGATTCTTTACAGTAATGGAAATGAGACCATCCAATTCCACTGGCATCATTCAGGATGAAACCATAAGAATAACATCTTTTGAGCACACCTCTTTTATAGCCCTAGCTACATAGCCCTGTGATATAATATGTGTATTTCAATACTAAAAATAAAATGAGATGTTTCAAGCCACAACGTTTGATGCAATTTCTATATTTGCCACCCTTAGCAAAGGTTCTGCAATAGAAAGTGCTTATTGAATACTGATTTGATGGAAGAACAAATAAATGAAGGATTGAGTTTGTTTTTTCCAACGTTCAAAATCTTGGTAGGTACTCGTATAATAAAAGGATCAAATTTCACAGTTACTGGATCATCACTCTCATCTTTCAAAAACCCATTTTACCTTTCTTTCTTCAGGCTCTGGTTACTGCACAGTGTTTTACCAGTTTTCCAGACACTAAAATCCTCCCCCTCCTTTAACTGTTATCTGCCCCAATCCACTCAGTGAAGCCAGAGTTCATCTTCCATAGCACTACACTCAGATGGAGTTACTCATCTCCTTTCAATAGCTCATGGTACTCAGAATAAATTCAAATTCTTTAACAAGACCTTTAGAGTCCTCAATGATCTCCATTCTGCTTTCTTCTCCAGACTTATTTTCTATAAGTTTTATTACTTACTCTATGCCAATCTCACAGGAACTACGGAACAAAGTCTCTGAACTGTCCCTCTTGCCTTTGGCCTTTGCACAAGTTGTTCCCTTGTCTGGAACCACCATCATGTCCCCCCTTTGCCTGAGTTACTCCGAGGCTATCTTCAACCTAAACCTCCTGCCCTGAGTGCTTTCCAGGATATCTGTTTGCTGAACTTCTGTATGAAGTGAAGTGAAGTGAAAGTAGTTCAACCATGTCTGACTCTTTGTGACCCCATGGACTATACAGTCCCTGGAAATTCTCTAGGCCACAATACTGGAGGGCTAGCCTTTCCCTTCTCCAGGGGATCTTCCCAACCCAGGGATCAAATGCAGTTCTCCCGCATTGAAGGCAGATTCTTTACCAGCTGAGCCACCAGAGAAGCTGTATAAATTAGTGTAAATCACTCTCAGATGACTTTATCATCCACCATTGTACACTAGTTGTCTATCTCTACCCAATCCCTATGAATGTCTTGAAACAATTACATATTTTTATTTTATGTTTCTATTCCCATTTTGTAACAACTGACCCAATACATAGTATTCAAAAGATGCTGATGTGATAAGACAAATAACAGCATGGCAAAACTCCAAAGGTCCTAAGAGCTCACCGGAAGTTCAGTCTCATTTTCTTGTCTCTAACTGTTGATTCCCTCCTGTGAATATAACTGAAAGCTCAGTTAGAAATGTACTCTATGCTTTGATTCTTCGCTATCCAGTTCAGCAACTGTTTCTCCTCCTTTTAAAACCTCTCCCTTGGACTTTTATAAAAATACCTGCTCTGTTCTATCCTCTCCTCAGCCAAACGTGGGCAGAAATACTAAGAGTGAAGCAACAGATTGCCTGCCACACAGGTCAGTGCAAAACTAAGTAGAGAAAAAGCTACATATTTCTCAGATAGAGTGGAGCATGGGAGAATGTGGTTTGTTGGCAATACCTCTGTATACATTACCTATATCTACACAAGGCAAGTGATGAGAAACCCGATGCCCTAAATAGACTGAAATAGCTGTGCAATTAGAAACTTTTGCTTTCTTATCTAGATTATGGCTAGGTATAAGGTATACTTAAAACTCATTAGTAAGAACATATTAAACTTCAATTCCTAAACAAAAAGCTTTCTCTGCATTAGCTTATTAAATTCCCATGAAGCAAATGCCATTATCCCAACATTCCAGGTAAGAAAACACAGCTCTCAAAGTTTAAGAAATTTGCCCAGCACCTCACAGCTAGGAGGGAAAGAACTGAGGTTTGAATACAGGCTGCCTCAGCACCTTGCTCTGATAAGTAGGCGATGCTATTGAGTTGATTAAAGTGAGAGGAAGACCACCAGATATACTGTTTGTCTGCTTTAAACTGTGGTTCTTGGACTGACAATTGTTTGCTCAAAATCACTTGACGGGAGTAGTTCAGGAAAAATGCAAACAGTAGCAGAAAATGAAAGAAAGACATCATTTTTATATTTTAACATACAGTGTTCTACTGTGAAGTAAACAGTAGCTATATTTGAGTTCATTAACATCAAATTTTATGAAGTGTTAAATATATATATACATACACACACATACAATTTTAAGGTCCTTAAGTCATGTAAACTCATGTAAGGTATAACATACATATTTCACATGGAGAAAAAAATGACATAAATGTCTTGAAGAGCAATCAAAATAACCAAAAGGAAGCACTTACCATTGGGAGATATTTCTGCACTCTAAATACTGGGAAATGAGAAGCCCATGGTATTCAGGGGTAACGTCACAGCACGTGACATGACTGATAAGCTGTCACTCACCTGGATACTGAACATCTATCCCTCTCGTGCTTGCTGTCTCCACATACACAATAAACTCCACTTCTACATGCCTATGTCTCTTTAAGGCCTAGGAGCATGGTCTAGGTCCAAGGCAGAAAGGTGTCACACCATCCTCAGCCACTCAGGAGCCTCCCCCCAGAGAGCTTTGGTTGAAAGCTACAGCAGAGGATGTTGCTCCCCTACCTGACAGAAGAAACAGGGCCCACGGGAGCCACGCGAGGTGTGATGAGGAAAGTGTAGAGGAGGTGTAAAGGAAAGTGTAATATGTTACCATATCACAAAGCTGTGATGCGCCCTGCAGTGCACACGCTTAATACCCCCACAGGAAAACTGCAGCGACAACTGAACAAGAGAATATACTATATTCAAGAACACACCAGACTTCTCTGATGTTTCAGAGGTTAAGAATCCACCTGCTAATTCAAGGGACACTGGTTCCATCCCTGATCCAGGAAGAACCCACATGGCACGGGGCAACCAAACCTGTGCTCCACAACTACTGAAGCCCATGTGCCTAGAACCTGTGCTCTGCAACAAGAGAAGCCAGCACAACGAGAAGTTTGCACACAGTAAGGAAGAGTAGCCCCATTGGCCATAACAAGAGAAAGCCCGCATGCAGCAATGAAGACCCAGTGCAGCCATAAATAAATATTAAAAAAAAAGAACATACCAATTTTTGAGAGTAAATGCAACCAAGATCAGCAACAGAGATGTGATCAGTCTCCCCAGCCACGCCCTCATAGTGGCAGTGGGCATCAAAGCTTTATCTTGTACAGCTGGAGAAGGCACAACTTATTTCCATGCTGCTGACTGAATTAGCTGCAAGCTGTGAAGAGTATGCCAGACGTGGCTGTGACATGCAGGCAGAGGTGACAAGCTTAACAAGAACATAGAGCTAATCAGGTTGACTCTCTTGAAGTTTGTAAAACATTTGTCCATGATATTGGAAAGCAGCAGAAAACTGGTTTTCTTTTCTTTTTTTTTTTTTGCCTTTTAGCAGTATGCACTTCAGATACAGAAGATCTTTTTGTTTACTGGAAAAGTCCCCTCATTTATCTCTGATACTGTCAGTGTAGGGTTATAGCACCCAGGCCATGCCAGCTGCAGACATAACAGATAAGCTTGTGTTTGAGACAGGGGCCAAGAGCCCAACAGTTAGTCTTTGCTGAGATTCTAGAAGACAGGGCTAAGGAGCTTTGGGAGAGGAGATAAAAGCTGGCCTTGCAAAGCCTATGGTTTTCTCTTAAGACTCCCCTAGAAAATGGTTTGTATACAGAAGGGTTCAGGGACATGTGAACCACCATTTGGAGCACTTGCCATAAAAGAGACTATTTGAACTTCTCCAAAGTGTTTCTCAAAGTTGAACTCCAGAGATTACTTAGATGTGAGTTCCTCTAATGTTGTTACGCTCTAGAGAGTATCCTGACCATCCAAAGAATTCTCTGCATCAAACAAGAGACTACACTTGATAATCTCAACAGTTCTTCTAACTGTTAAGCTTTGGAGTTTTTCAACTACAGAGGAAAGAGGAGCAGATCTTTTTGGTTTCACTTGCTTCTCTCCTTTGTTTGCTTTCCTCCTACTCAGCCCAAGCTATGGAACTTCACAGAGAAGGAAATCAAGATCAGGTCAACATCAGGAGCCTTCACGTGGTCCCCATTTAGGAGCACCTCTTTTGGTAATGCTGGTGGAGGAAGAAACCCAATATGTAGACTCAGGACAAATAAACAGAGCATTGGCAGGAGCAGCCTTCATGGACTCAGCCGGAAGTAGAAGCAGCATGGCCAGACAAGGTGTTTCTCACACATTCTCAGAAAGTCTTATCATGTACTTTGCAAATACTACAAACACATTCTTGACCTCAGAAGATACTTCAAGCATGTCAACAGAAACTTCCAATCTCTCACCTGTGAGCAACAAGCAAGCAATGGGCAAGTCTGTTGTAGAAAAACAGCTAAAGTTTCTGTAGTAGAATTCCTCAACCCCAGTTTGCAGACAGATGTTTATATGGGTGAACAGGATGAAAGCCAGATGGTCTTCCAACCCAATACTGAATCCCCCCTCCACCCCCCAAAGAATGAAGGAAAAAGAACTCCCAAAAGACATTTCCATCACCATGGAACTGGAGAGGATAAGTTGATCCCAACATCATCTTTCTCCTGGTCCTTAGCTTTCTAGGGAGCCATTAGAGGTGAGAAACAGGGAAAAGGCCAGAGCAGCTGAGTGGACAAAAGATACAGATTTACCACCCCCACCACAAAACACCAGCCTTAGTCCTACTGGAAAAGGAGTCTAGGTTGTCTCAAAATTTTGAGAGGTCTAGTTCAAGGTGTTCAAGTAAGATCTCCTAAAGCAGTAGACCTTCAAAGCTCACCCAATTGCACAAAGTAGTCCTAGATTCTGCACATAACAGAACGAGGAAGATTGCTTCTTTCCTGAAAAAGCTCAAAGTACTTCCTACTATCACCCAAACTGAAGTCTCAGGTCATGCAAATGTAGACCCATCTACACTTCAAAGTCTGCTCTTCGAAGTCTGCTGAACTGCATGTTGTCAGAGGTGTACCTCATGAATGAGTCTATGGAAGAGAACAGCATTGAGACCATTATTCAGCCGGCCAGTGTGGTAAGGGACTGACCATCACTGGTACCATGATATCAGAGACCAATGAGAGTTAACTTGAATTCCATTTAAAAAATGAGCATGGGGACTAGGGTGCTTCCAGTTTAGATTTTCTTAAGTAAGTATTTTTTTAAAAAAAATCAATATATTTATAGGAGAAGAATAATTTGAGATGGCTACACTCCTCCTTTCAAAAATTTTCTTTTGGCCTTTAAGTATAAGACAGTAAACTCAAACTATGTTGACTACTGAGTTTGACAAAAGTACTCAAATTAACTGTTCATACTTGATAATCTCCTTTTCTCCGGTTTTTACCTTGTTTCCTTATCACTCAGCTGCAGTTGCTGGGTGGTGAATGTTAGAAATAACTTTTAGAAAGGTTAAACATCTGAAGCTGTTTCAATGAATCATGAATATTTCAATTTTTTGATTTCCACCTAAGTTTGAAATGATCTTGAGGGACTGTGTTTATAAAACAGGACTATTAATAAGGGGTTAAAATGAAAACCCCATTTTGGCTGCTAGTGAAATAGGTTTTTTGCACTAATCAGACTATTTGAGAAAGTGCTAATTGGTATTCTCTGTAGGGATTTCTCCGATGCTGCCTTTGTAAGATGTGGATTCTTTGGTGATATTATTTCAAGAATTTCATTGAGCCTTCCATTCTATCAGATTCACTGCACACTCAACACACAAAACACGCACACAATCATACACAAAGTCACATTCACAGGCACACACAAGCACCTGCCTCTGCTGTTAGCTACATTATACACATGTTATCCACAGGAAAATTGTTACTGCACAGTGGATGACAAAGTTTAAAACTATAAAATTTTACTTAACATACATTACAGCATGGTTAAAGGAAAAGACCATGTAGTTTGGACTCACACAGCCCTGGATCTGAATCCTTACTCATCTCACTGGGGGATCCTTGCGTTAGTAACACACTATAGTAGAGGTTTGATTTCTCAGTTGTGATTATTGAATCAGACAACACATCTAAAGCACCTAATACACAGCAGTGAGACATTGTAAGTTCCTCCCTCTCATTAAATTGCTTAAATATGGGGCTGGTATGCTAGATATAGTGACTACAAGATCACATATTCTGGAAAAAAAAAAATAGGGAATAAGTAAACTCAGTGGAAGTTGACTGATTCTACCTATTATGGGTATTTTCTATATTTGAATGTGCCTTAGGTAACTATTTTTGAGAGTTAAGAAACTGCTGAAATACCTAATCCTAGGTTATATGTTTTTTTTTTAACCTGTTTTGGATGAACTGATGACCACTTTTTAAAAGTTGTAGTGGAATAACGCAAGCACCACCAATGGAATCTCAAACCTACTGTATCTATGCCCTTTACCACCACTTTGAATAATACAATACTGACATGAAATTATATTAAGAACTCATCTTCCTAACCCATGTTGCTCTTATCATCCTCAACTAAATCATTCCTTAAACAAATGCTAGAGTGTTTTTTCAAAATAATTTATTTCACCATTTTTTCTTATCTTCAAAATGTTTCTCAAAGCCTTTCATGTCAAAGTATACATAAAAAATTATATACGAGAGAATAGCATTGAAACAAGTATACTATCAAGGGTGAAAGATCACCAGCCCAGGTTGGATGCATGAGACAAGTGCTCAGGGCTGCTGCACTGGGAAGACCCAGAGGGATGGGATGGAGAGGGAAGCGGGAGGGGGGATCGGGAAGGGGAACACATGTAAATCCATGGCTGATTCATGTCAATGTATGGCAAAAACCACTACAATATTGTAAAGTAATTAGCCTCCAACTAATAAAAATAAATGGGGGAAAAATTATATAAGTAGTGGCATATTGGGTTAAAAGTTGACACTGGTGTAGCTGCTCTTGACTGCTGTGAACAATATCAAGGACTGAAATTATTTTTTGAGGGGCATATATCTTTCTGAGGCTGTTTATATTTTTGAGAATCATTTTCCCTAACTTTCTTCACTAAATATTACAATGAAAAGAAAAAACATAAAAGGAGCTAATCTACACTGACTATCCCAAACTTGTTAGGTATGTGCAACACATTTCCATGTTTCATCCAACAAACTCTCTCTGGGGAATGTAACCTCCTCCTTCACAGATGAGGAAAATTGAGTATGTGAGTTACCTTAAGCACCGAGATTCTTGTATATTACAACACATTAATTAAACTGCTCAAGGAATTGATCTGGGAATTGAACATGGGCAGTCTTATTGCTGAGTCCTCTCTCTTAACAAATTTTTTAAAACCCAAGAAAGTTATTTTCGAGTTCCTTCACTAATTAATGTACTTCCTTTGCTGATGCTTTTATTCTATCAGATTATTATTTAAGGAATTATTCTTGGAGCTAAACACAATATGCCAGGTATTTTTCCATTCTGATCAGAGCCAAACCATCTAAAAATGGTGGTCTAAGACACACTCAGTTTCCCTGGTAGCCACACCAAATCACTGATACACATTCAACTTTTCTTTACTAGCTCACCTCTTAAAGGATCTCTCTCCCATTCTCTACTTGCCTTTATTTTTCTGGACTTACTGTCACTGCCTTAAATAGTTAAAATGTAAATAAAATTCATAGAGATATGGCACATCATTCCAGGTTATATTCAAGCATTGGAATCTTATTTCTATCATTCAACATAGTTACTTCTCTCATTTCCTGGTCACCTGAAAAATGTGATCACCTTATTATGGCATTCTGTGTGTTGTCTGAAAATTTGCTAAACATATCAAGAACAATAATACAGCCTGCTAGATCCCCAGGCCACCTTCCATTACATGTGGAATTAGTGTATGTGTATGTGTGTGTTTTATAAAATCCAAATTGCAAGCCAGTGCTTTCTTTTATCCTGTGGAAAAATCTTGGATACGATTTGATTGACAAGGAAAAATACAACAGAATTAACCCATACCTACTAATGCAGTCTGTGAAGAGGAAATTAAAACAATTTCAAAACAGAAGGAAAATAAAAGAGATTAAGGCAGAAATCATACCATGTTTATGCTACTTATTCCTGGGCTATGTTAGATGTTAATGAAACGTATAAAAATATCAATTCAGGTCAATCATCTTAATTATAGATTATGCTACTTTTAAGAACAATCAAGAGAAGCAACAGTTGAAAATGTTGCTCAACACACTGATAATTAACGAATGTGATAAAAGCCTCAGTCAGTTTGAATTCTCTATCCTCAGATTTAGGGAAATATTTTCATGCCTATTGAATTTTATTCAGACTGTTCAATTTAGTGTGATGAACACTCAGTCCCTCAAATATGTCCAACTTGTTGCAACCCCATGGACTATAGCCCATTAGGCTCCTCTGTCCATGGAATTTTACAGGAAAGAATACTGGAGTGGGTTGCCATTTCCTCCTCCAGAGGATCTTTCTGACTCAGGGATTGAACTCACGTCTCCCACACTGCAGGCAGACTTTTTTTTTAAACCACTGAGCCACCAAGAAAGCCCTCAATTTAGTACAAGACATGTTTTAAAGGATCTTGGTTTTCAAAATAAAATAAAAAGAGATTAATGCAGATTGGGGAAATATATGCTCAATCTCCAATGGAAAGAAAGCTCATTTATTTTCCAACATCTTTTTTTTTTTCATTCTGATCATATGGCTGTAGCTTTGAAAGAAAGAATTGAGCTACTGGCTGTAGTGAGAGACATTCTAGTCTATGCTTCTGATCTTCTTACACACCAAACCACCAGTGTTTTGTGGTGACATAGATGGGCGGGATGGGGTTAGGGGTGGGAGGGAGGTCCAAGAGGGAGGGAATATATGCATACATACAGCTGACTCATTTCACTGTACAGCAGAAATCAATACAACATTGTAAAGCAACTATAATTCAATTGAAAAAAAAAACAGAAATTGGAAGTCCTGAACATTTTCATCAAAATTTGTTACACATATCCAGAGGAATCATCTCATTAACTAAGAGGGTTAGCCTTCACAGAGAATGTTGCCTTTTCATTCCCAAAGAAAACAGAGGCATCTGTTCTACCTCTGCCTTGGCCAGACACTCACATCTGGGAGAACGACTGGCCAAGAGAGTGTCACATGTTCTCCTTGGCTAAATGAACCATAAGGTGATTAGCCAGGAACCACCCCACAGAGAAAACTGACCATAAAGTCAACCCAAAGTAAAGTAGATCTGAGCTATGGAAAGAATAGGGCTTCCTAGACAAATTATTTGAGCACCTGGGCTTATCCAGTTGTGAAGACAAGAAAAATCTACATATATTTTTTTTCAGTTCCATAAGCCAGTACACTTCAACCCAGCCCCACATCTTTCAACTTATTTTACTGTGAATTGGATTTCTCTCACTAGCAACCATAAGAATTTTGACCAGCATAGTCATTCTTCCCTAAACTCTACAGAATCACTCCGATCACATTCATCACTTCAGAGAATATAATAGGGGTGTTTTAGATGCATAGTAACTTGAGTAATTTTTACATTAGATGTCAGGTGTAATACTTAACCTCTTTTTTACCATGGTTTGGGCTTCCCTGTGGCTCAGCTGGTCAGGAGTCCACCTGCAATGTGGAAGACCTGGGTTCTATCCCTGGGTTGGGAGGATCCCTTGGAGAAGGGAAAGGCTACCCATTCCAACATTCTGGCCAAGAGGATTCCATGGATTGTACAGTCCATGCAGTCGCAAAGAGTTGGACATGACTGAGCAACTTTCACTTTTCACTTTACCATGGTTTAAATAATGGAGAATTTTCCATATGTTCCCATCAATGTGCCCTGATCCTTTTTCCCAGCAAGCAAAGGTAGATGACTCTAGCTCCACCTGGATGCCTTTAAAACCTAAAAACATAACAAAACACTGCAACAACAAAACACATTTGATGTGTTCTATAAGGCTTATTAATGTCTTCTTAAATCTGCCAGTTTCTATTTTGTATGTAAAATTTTCCCAATTTTTTTCTTTTCTAATGGGAGGCCTGGTGTGCTGCAATTCATGGGGTCGCAAAGAGTCAGACACGACTGAGCGACTGAACTGATCTGAACTGAAACATAAACTCTATATTTTCTATTTATTCATTTACTCTCTGAGCCAGTATTTATAAATATCAACTATGTACCAAGGATTATGCTGTCTGTTGATTGAAAATGAAAACAAATATGGTAATTATTTTAAAATTTGATAGTTGTTTAAACACCAAAGATAAGCCAGGAATAGAATCCAGCTTCCTTACTCCCCTGACAATGCCCCTTCTTAAATAAAAACCTATTTCTTTTAAACAGTAACACTGGTTTTCTTTTATACAGTACCACCCATTTTCAAACTTGGGAAGACAGATTAAAAACTGCATTCTTTTGCCTAGAAGTTACAAACATTGCCCAAACATTAGTCTACTCAAAGAGAGGGGTGGGGAATTCTTTCCAGTGTGTACAATTTATCAAGGAGACACAAAAATATCACTCTCATTTACTGGAGCTTAGTCATGAAAGCACATTTACCTCATCAAAGAAAACATTTAAAAATGAAGCTTCTCTTTAAAATATGTCTTTACCAATTGAAAAGAGAATTGCAACAACATTTTGACAATAATAGCCTTGAAAGTTTTAATCAACTTTAAGTAAAAGTGCTGAAATGGCTTAGTTTTTGTCAGCGATACCAGATATATATTTCAGAAAGACATGGGCTAAATATGGAGAGACCCTGGGCCTCACCTCAGTTCTGCACCTGACCTGTTTGGTGACATTTGGTAAATTCTCAGCTTCTGAGTTTGAAAATTCAACTCATCCAAACATCTTATTTTTAAATATGCAAGGGATAAAGTTTCACATTTTGTTAAAATTGGGACATTTGCTCACTTAGTACTCAATTCCAAAGACAAAGCGGGATTTACGTTGATACCTGTCATCATTATCCATGCAAGCCTAATCAGTTATCCATTCATTCATTGCTTCATTTTTACTTTCTTTTTTTTTTTAAACCTTTTTTTTTTTTATTAGTTGAAGGCTAATTACTTCACAACATTTCAGTGGGTTTTGTCATACATTCGATCTACTCCTGCATTTCATTTCTGCTGGATAAAAAGCCAAATTTTCTCTAAAGGGGCAGATAATAAGTATCTTATTAACTCATTTCAGAGAGGCAGATAAATAAACATCTTCCGCTTTGTAGGCTATATAGTCTTTGTCACAGTAATCCAGTTATATCATTTTAACAGGAAAGTAGCTATAGACAGAACATAAACAAATAGATGTGATTCTGATACAATAACTTTATTCACCAAAACAAAAAGAAAGAAAAACTGAGGAGCCATATTTTGCCCAAGAGCTATAAGACTGACCCCTGTTTTAAACAAAAAAAACTGAAAAAAAAAAAATTGAATGGAATAAGTGGCACCATGGTAATATTTTTACATGATTATTATTTAATCCTCACACACACAATTCCATGCATTTAATGTGCAGAACATGGCAGAAAATGAGATACAGATTTCCCATTCTCATAGGTTTTACATTTTTATATAGGAAAAAACTCAACAAATTAATATTAAATAAGTAAATTATATGAAGAAAAAGTAGCATAAAGGCATAGAACGTGACAGAGTACTCTTTCACATGTATTGATTAATCCAGAACTTCTCTCTGATAAACAGTTGGGTAGAGGCCTGAATGAAGTGAGGACACACTCTTTATAGATATCTGGGGAGAAGTGCTTCAGGAATAAGAAAGAGAAAGGGGGAAAATTTAAAGACTTTGGGCTGGGAGTATACTTGCTCCTTTATAGGAACAACTGGGAGTTTTATGTGAGAGAAATGAAGTCAGTAAGATGAATGGAGACATCCCTTGCTCATATCCCCTCCCTCCACCCCCGACCAACAATGATAATTTGGCACTGGTGCAAAAAACAAAAGCGTACTATGGGAGCCTTAAGGATAAAAGCTGGAGACTGTGAAGCCTCAATGTAGTCCAAGACCAACAAAAGACATCGAGAGCTACTGGAGAAGGCAGATTCCCACCCACTTGATTTACTGACCATGATCCCGGGTTCTGACCCAGAAAACAGTTTTGTAATGGTTCGCCTTCTTTGGCCTTGGCTCTGTCACCAGCAACTTATACCAAGGACCTGGTAGGGGTTGGGGCAGTCTCAGCTGGACCTGAAGTGGCTTGTGAACTGAGTCCAGCCCTCTCAAGTCCTGCAACTCCTAAAGGTCAGTCCCCCAAACTCAGTCCAGCTGTCAATTCTGAAAGGACCCTGGAACTGATTACCTACTTTCTGCCCATTACTCCTTGAGAAATATGCTATCTGAGCAAATGGGGAGAAATTTGGTGCCAAGGGAGCAGAGAAGAAAGATATCAAAGGAAATGCTTACAGATATCAAACACGCACAACA
The DNA here is from genome assembly GCF_019320065.1 of Cervus canadensis. Lineage (NCBI taxonomy): Eukaryota > Metazoa > Chordata > Mammalia > Artiodactyla > Cervidae > Cervus > Cervus canadensis. Next base: position 1,848,529 of record NC_057403.1, on the reverse strand, counting down.
CTCTACCCACTGCCCCAACACTCTCCTTGAGGTTATCGTCCAGCTTGCATGCATGCATGCTAAGTTGCTTCAGTTGTGTTCAACTCAGTGAGACCCTATGGACAGCAGCCCACCAGGCTCCTCTGTTCACAGGATTCTCTAGGCAAGAATACTGGAGTGGGTTGCCATTTCCTTCTCCAAGTCCCGCTTGAGGACATTCCTATTTTAGGATATCATGGATTTGAGGAGTCTGCCAACTATCTCTCTACCTAATCAGGTTGAACCTTCCCAGTTCAACCCAGCGTCCTCTAGAATACTTGTAGCAGGTATTAGGATGGGACAGAACTAAAAGTCAGAGCCAATAGTTGGTTGAGTCCAGAAGCCAGAAACAAGCTCTGGACCCACCTGAGCACAACAGAACATCAGTTGACTCACGGGTCAGTTTGGTTTCTACATTCCCTTTGATTATAACACCAGCAAATTCATTAACATTATTAACATTTAGTTCCCAGTGTATGAATACCCTGTGCTGATCATAGTTATGTCAATATTTTTCAGAGTATATTTTTAGAAATGTGTCTTAGTTTTCATCAAAAATGTATCAACTATTATCAAGTGAAGAACACATCTTACAACAAAGCTATAGCAGATAAACCCATCTTTGAGTGGTAGGACTCTGAGGTATGTTTCATACTATCATGCAGGGTTCCCCACTGGATTAAGCCCCAGCCATCCACAGTGGTAATTGTCTGCTCACACAACTTTACAGGCTTTCTATATTCCCCTAACTTCTCTATTTCCATGTGGGGGCTTCCTGGAAATACCTTGCAAATATATTATTTAAATTTACATCTCTGTCCTACAGTCTGACTCTGGAAGATTCCAACATAAGACAGAGCTAATATAGGACTCTGATGTGCATTTAGTATACTGCAAAGGGGAGGGGGGCACCTTTATTCTTTGCAGTGGTCCCCAACATTTTGGCACCAGGGACCAGTTTTGCGGAAGACAATTTTTCCATGGACCAGGGGAGGGGGGTAATTTCAGGATGATTTAGGTGCAGTACACTTAATATATATGTTATTTCTAATCCAGTGGCACCACTGATCTGACAGGAGCTACCAGTCTGTGGTCTGGAGTTTGGGGACACCTGCCTTAGAGCTTATCCTTAGGTTCTTTGACCAATACAGTTAGGTGAGGAGTTTGGTTGGTAAATTACTTAGAATGGAGTTTTAACCAAAGTTCCTCCATGTATTAGTTGTATGACTTTGGTAAAGTCAATTAGTATCTTCTAAGCCTCTGATTCTTCATCTGTCTGTACACTAACTATAATCTCTCCATCTCTCTTATTTTTATTCTTACTCAAAAAACACCTGGGGATTTAAATCCTACAGCTTTTCCAGTCATGCCTTTCTTATTAAAATATTAAATACATACCAATCTATCTGACCACAGGTTTACATAGATATGCCTTTTATTTATTTTGTTCTTTCCCTACTGTTCTGCATAGAAAAACTACCTCAAAAATCACTATAAAGACATGCATATTAATTTCATTACCATAATTTAGACAGGAAAACCTGTCTACATTTTATTGGATTAATATTGGACATTTTCTCCTGCTGTAATCACTGGCCCTGCTTCTGGAATAATGCTAATGATAACTAATGATAAATATTTCTACCACTGTATTACTATTTTTTGAGGACTATGTTAAATTCTATAGAAACACAAAATTCCTGCATGACAGGTACTGTTTCCCTTATTAGTTGTGAAAACTGAAGTTCAGTATAATAACAATGATGTACTTAGTTTCACAGTTAAAAATCACTGGAGCAATTAAATGGCACTAGAGCAAGAACTATGGGGCTTCCCTGGTGGCTCAGAGGTTAAAGCGTCTGCCTGCAATGCAGAAGACCTGGGTTCGGTCCCTGGGTCGGAAAGATCCCCTGGAGAAGGACATGGCAACCCACTCCAGTATTCCTGCCTGGAGAATCCCATGGATGGGGGAGCCTGGTGGGCTATAGTCCACGGGGTCGCAAAGAGTCGGACACAACTGAGCGACTTGACTTTCACTATGTGTATTTCATTAAACATGTTATATTTTAAGCTAAAATCACCTTTCTCATTTTATACTGTTACCTAATACTAAATACTGACACACAGATCAACCAAGAACAAATGGTATATAGTAAGTAGTCAATAACTGGTAGTTTGCACTATTGATATTACTAATTATTATTTTAAAAGTATATTTTGAGAATTCATAAGACTTGTCAAATGTTATTTATTTATATTTATATTTGTGGAAAGAATCACACATATCTAAACTTGGGAATCCAATAAACAGATATGTGTCTGATATCAAAATATCTGAGACTTGGAATCTATGTCTAATCAAATTTTGATTTTTTTCCCTATAAAAATAGCTCCATTCTTCTGTGTTATTACTAGAACAGTCACCACAGCAGAAGTGTGCATATAGGGCAGCACACGGTCTAAGAGTGGTTAAGCTGTGGTTCAGCCTCATCATTAAACTCCTTTCCAGAATCCCTTGCTTGTAGTTTTTTGTTTTTGTTTATAGCTTCCAAATCTGACTTTTAGGGTATTACAAAAATTCTGAAAAAATTTAATAGCCTCTGATAATATGCTTTTCCCTTTAAACAATAGGGTCTGCTTTTTGCAACCAAAACTATTCAGTATCCAACAACAGTAATTGTTTGCCATTAATAAATGGCAAAGGCTTAATAGATTAATCAATGAAAATAAAATATAGGAATCTTTGGATTTCAGAGAGCTTCCCTTGTGGCTCAGCTGGTAAAGAATCCGCCTGCAGTGTGGGAGACCTGGGTTTGATCCCTGGGTTGGAAAGATCCCCTGGAGAAGGGGAAGGTTACCTACTCCAGTATTCTGGCCTGCAGAATTCCATGGACTGTATAGTCTTCCCTGGTGGCTCAGATGGTTAAGCATCCGCCTATTATGCAGGAGACCCAGGTTCAATCCTTGGGTTGGGAAGATCTCCTGGAGAAGGAAGTGGCACCCCACTCCAGTATTCTTGCCTGGACAATCCCGTGGATGGAGGAACCTGGTAGGCTACAGTCCATGGGGTAGCAAAGAGTCAGACATGACTCAGTGATTTCACTTTCACTTTCTTTTGGATTTCAGAAAACTTGATGCAAATACCTGGAAAACCCTGGGTTACTTTTGTTTGCCTCAAACAAATAAAAACTTAAATATTTCCAAACTATCTTATGTGGTTTCCCATATTTCTGTTCTCTAAATCCTCTGAGCTAAGAAAGAAATGGAGTTCTAAATTATGTATTTACTTCGGTGATTCAGATGAATCGTTCAAACCATTAATTTGTGGTAACACACGATCAAAAACAACAAAAATAGAATCTACATTTTTAAACAAGATTTTGCTGTTCTCCTTGAAAGGGCAGAATCTGTAATGCAATTAGTCTTACTTATTCTTCATATGCATTTCTTACATTTATGTTAAGGAAAATATTTTCTCCACTTTAATAATCCTTCAGTTCAGTTCAGTCGCTCAGTCATGCATGTCTGACTCTTTGCGACCCCATGGACTTCAGTACGCCAGGCCTCCCTGACCATCATCAGCTCCCAGAGTTTACTCAGACTCATGTCCATTGAGTCCGTGATGTCATCCAACCATCTCATCCTCTGCCGTCCCCTTCTCCTCCCACCTTCGATTTTTCCCAGCATCAGGGTCTTTTCAGATGAGTCAGTACTTCACATCAGGTGGTGAAAGTGATCCTAACTTGCTCCAAATTTAGTCTGTACATTATAAACTTGATCAACTGTCCACTGAATTAGGGTTAAACACACACACACATGCACACAAATGCTTGTTTCTTAATTTCTATAAAACCTTTCAAATTCAGCACTAAATAGTAAACTATTGAGTCGATAGTGAAAAATGTTCCCCTAAGAATCATAAGTTCCTTGTATAATCAAATTGGACAGAACACATTTTTTCCTATGTATTGCAACATTATTTCTTACATATCACTCTGTGATGGATTGTATTGACAAAAATATGCATAATTTAGGTGTCATAAAAACAAGAACTCAAAAAATGTATCATCTGAATTATAATTTATCCTACAACAGAACAACTCCTTTTGAATGTAGATGACTAGCAAAATGCATTAAGCACAATATATTTAAATAAAAGTGCATTCTCCACCAGTGTTTCTCAAAGATACTAATTCAAGATTCTATAGAGGGAAGAAAAGTATTGCAATATAGATGCATGTTTATCATATTGAATCACAGCTGAAATTGCAACTTGGGACTTTGGGAAGTTTTTAATTTTAATCTTTTTGTTTTGTTCTTTCACATGAAATATTCAATTTCCAGGGCAGCTCCAGGGTACATTTGAAACTTTTTAAGACATGGCAAGAAAACCCAAAGAAAAAGAGTTTTAATTCTTACCACAATTTTTTAAGCACAAACCAACTTTTAAATGCCTTAAAAAATGAAGAGTCATAACATTCAAAAGTTCAGTCTGCATATGTGCTCAACTTCAACCCTCATGAAGAATATTAAAGATAAATATTAAGCAAACAAACCATAAGGAGGAAGAATAAACTGGAAAATATTATAGTATTTTAAAGTATAGAGAATTCTTATTTTTAATATATGACATAAAGAGATCTTTTTAACATGGTATTGCAGTTTCTATCAGAAATAGAGTATTTTATGTTTTCCTAATATTTCATCTTAAGAAGAGAGGCTACTTTGGGTGCATCTTCATCACAATGAACAACTTTATAATCATCCACATCCCAGGTTTGTCAGGAAAATAATAGAAGTATTAGATTGCTTCATCTCTGGAGTTGAACTCTTAGGATCCTTTCCTTTTTCTTCACCTTTTTTTTTCAGAATGTGTTCTGGGTTAAAAGAAGGCAGGGGAGTCAGCTTACTGCAGAGCATTGTTATCTTCCTAAAACCTTCTTGGTTGGGGATGTGCTACGTATTGAAATACACCAAGGACACTTGCCAGGGCAAAGTGCCATTTAATCCCTTGCTAACATAATAAGCTGTCACTAGGTGTAGGATTCACCAGAGTACAAGTCTATTCTCAAAAGATTCTGCACTAATATATATGAAATGCATCTTGACACTCTCTGAGAAACACTCTTTTCTGACAATAGTCAGAAGGTGGCCCAGGTGGTGATTTTTCCTGAATGCACTTACTGTTAAGGAAACAATCAGAAAATCATGCCTAGAGATTCTGCAGGTTGGGTGTCCACTCTCATGAACAGAACCTCAGTTGTGTGTCCCTTTAGAAACACATGTTTCTAAAACACACACTTTGTGTGTCCTAATAGAAACTTATAAATAGAACAAAATAATGTTTTAATTATTTTTGTGAAGCTAGTATTGTTTTAGGAGCAATTTATGACACAAAGGAGGTATAGAATGATGTCTTATTTTTCCTAAGAATGGTTTATAATCTAGACTCACCTGAAAACAGCTGTGAAAATCTTAGTTCTGAATATGAATGCTTATTTATCAGTAGTATTGTATGAACTATAACAGCCATATTTTATAATGGTAAAATCAATGAAACAGACTTAAAAGTACTCTATCATTTATGACTTGATACATATAAAAATTTTCACAAGAAAATGCAAATTAGATTGTATTGCTATGTATTTAATAAAATACATTTTCATGGGGGGGAAAGGTACAATTACTTGCAATTGAGATTATCTCTGAAACTATGGAATGCGATTTGGAAGAGATGATTCAGAAATCAAAATGGGCCAGACACATTTCACATGTCTTGAGATTAGTATTTGGTCAAAAAGTAAGATGAAAAAAAGTTGGGCAGAAGAAGAAAGACTGGAGAAATGAGGGGACAGTGAAAAGAAGATCCCCAGGGTAGAGAAAGAGTTTAGTTTGAGGAAAAATAGAAAACACATTTGGCCATGAAAACCAATGTAAGACTTCTGGACTATGCTGATGGACAGCAGACACTCTGATATGTCACCCTGATCCCTCCATTCTTGAGACCTGTTGATCCCACTGCTGGCAGTCTCTCAGCAGGCATCTTTCAGCTTTCAGCTCTTTCAGCAATTACCTCTGCTGCAGAAAAGCACCTTGATCAAAGTCACACATACCATAAAAGATCAATGTGGGAACATAAATCTGATCATCTGAACATCTTGCCTTAATTTGCGATGATTCTGAAGGGCCATTCTAGTTCTGGAATTTGCCAAGAAGTTGGGCACAGGTGCTATTACAAATCCATCACATTTTGACCCCTCTGTCCACAGCTGCTCTCTCCTCTCTTCCAGAGGTCTGGATTCCAAGTTTTCCTTAATATAAACTTTCTACAAATTATAGACTATCTTAGAGTTAGCTCTCCCAGGAGCCCAACTGTGACTCCCTGGGGATGTGAAGAAAGGATATTTGGCAAAGACGTTGATGAACAAATTTGCTTATTTAGCTGCAAGGAAAGGAATGCAATAGGATCTGAAGTGGAAACCTATTTACTCTTTTAAACTATGTTAAGCTCTGAGAGAAAACAAAAAAATTATTATTAGCTTCCCCTCCTCTCTAACCATCCATCTACTTCACCAGAGGGGTAGTATGTTTTCTGAAAATTAATGAGTCAACGTACATTATCTTTATTTTAAAACCACTGAAGAATTGAGGTTTTGCATGTGGCTTTCCAGACCTTAGAAAAGTCATAGCTTACTTCATATCTAATTATGTCATGCTTTTACAGCTAACTGTGCCACAGTTAATTTTGTATTTTAGAAAATGTCTCCTGAATCTAAGTAAATATTCATGTCCTTATTCTTATGTCTTGAGGTAGTATGGGATTAAAAAAAATCATAGTCTTTGAAATAAAGAATAAGGGTAACTCAGGTTAGAAAGCAGAATCTCTAACTAGCTATATGGTATTTACCAAATCTCTGTCATTATTACATTTTCATCTTCCCTCATAAGGTTAATAAGTTTAAGTTAAATAGCATACACAAGTCACTGATAACTCCATAGAAAAGGATAAAAAGTACTTTTTCATCTTATTTGAAAATTTGATCTATGAGTAATTGGGAGTGCTTTATTGAGAAGCATTCTGAATCTACAGCTTAGTTTTTTTCTTTCTTCAGGAAACACTCTTACGCTACCAGCGGATTGTTGAAGCTGACTTGCAAAGGCGAACCTCAGAGATAACACAAGTTAGGTTCCAGACTACCGCAATAAAGCAAACCTCACAAAAGAGCGAGTCACACATTTCTTTTTTAGTTTCTTGTGTGTACAAAATTATGTTTAGAATATAGTATCATCTTTTAACTGTGCAATAGCATTATGTCTAAAAATCAATGAACATACCTTAATTTTAAAATATGTCATTGCTGACAATTGCTGACTACCACCTGAGCTTTCGGTTAGTCACAACAGCAACACCGAGGATCACTGATCTCAGATCTTCACAATAAATGGAATGATAAAGAAATGTTTGAAATACTATGAAACTCACCAAAATGTGACACAGTGACACAAAGGGAGTGAGTGCTGATGGCTGATAAACTTGCTCAAGGCAGGGTCACAACAAAACTTCAATTTGTGAAAGCACAATTAAGGGAAGTGCAATAAAATGAGGTGTGCCCACAAGAGCCAGTTATTATATAATTAGAATTTGTGTGAACTGGTTGTTAAACATAAATATCACTAGTAAACTATTTATTTAAAAAATAAATAATGAGGACTTCCCTGGTGGTTCAGTGGCTAAGACTGCAGGCTCCCAACTCAGGGGACCCTGGGCTCAATCCCTGGTCGGAGAACTAGATCCCACATGCCACAAATAAAGATCCCATGGGCTGCAGCTAAAGTTCCCACATGCCACTAGTAAAGTAAAGAAAAAGAAAGAAGAAAATGAAGTCGCTCAGTCGTGTCTGGCTCTTTTGTATTTACCAGGCTCTCCCATCCATGGGATTTTCCAGGCAAGAGTACTGGTGCAGTGGGTTGCCATTTCCTTCTCCAGGGTTTCTTCCCAACCCAGGGATTGAACCCAGGTCTCCCACATTATAGGCAGACGCTTTACTGTCTCAGCCACCAGGGAAGGCACAAATAAATAAATAAATATTATAAAAATAAATAATATAAATGTACAATTATATTTTTTTAAATGTAAGGAAATTCCAAAATTTATTGCCTCCTAATTGTTTTTTTTATTTTTTACTACATTTCAATAATATCTATGCTCTTGAGGTCATTTACATCTATTATATCTATATAGTGGAAATTTGTGTTCCAAATGCTACCGTGAAATTCTTTCCAACACATTTAGTGACGCCACACTGAAGCTTGAAATTGACCATAGTGGGGTTATTTGTAACAAATACTACAAATCAAGCCCCTCTCAATCCTGCCCCCTAGAGCCAGTTATTAAACATTTATTAGCACACCACTAGAAGATGTTTGAAGACTTCCCCGGTGGCTCAGCAGGTAAAGAATCTGCCTACAATGCAGGAGATGCAGGTTCAATCCCTGGGTCAGGAAGATCCCATGGAGGAGGAAATGGCAACCCACTCCAGGATAATTGCCGGGGAAATCCCATGGACAGAGGAGCCTGGCTGGCTACAGTTCATAGAGTCACAAAGAGTAGATGTTCAGGCTGGATTTAGAAAAGGCAGAGGAACCAGAGATCAAATTTCCAACATCCCTTGGATCACTGAAAAAGCAAGAGAGCTCCAGAAAAACATCTACCTCTGCTTTACTGACTACGCCAAAGCCTGTGACTGTGGATCACAACAAACTGTGGAAAACTCTGAAAGAAATGGGTATACTGGACCACCTGACCTGCCTCCTGAAAAATCTGTATGCAGGTCAGGAAGCAACAGTTAGAACTGGACATGGAACAACAGACTGGCTCCAAATCAGGAAAGGAGTGCATCAAGGCTGTATATTGTCACCCTGCTTATTTAACTTATATGCAGAGTACATCATGAAAAATGCTGGGCTGGATGAAGCACAGGCTGGAATCAAGATTGCCGGGAGAAACATCAATATCCTCAAATATGCAGATGACACCACCCTTATGGCAGAAAGTGAAGAAGAACTAAAGAGCCCCTTGATGAAAGTGAAAGAGGAGAATGAAAAAGTTGGCTTAAAACTCAACATTCAGAAAACTAAGATCACGGCATCTGGTCTCAGCACTTCATGGCAAATAGATGGAGAAGCAATGGAAACAGTGGCAGATGTTATTTTGGGGAACTCCAAAATCATTGCAGATGGTGACTGCAGCCATGAAATTCAAAGACACTTACTCCTTGGAAGAAACATTATGACCAACATAGCATATTAAAAAGCAGAGACGTTATTTTGCCAACAAAGTTCCATCTAGTCAAAGCTATGGTTTTTCCAGTAGTCATGTCTGGATGTGAAAGTTGAACTATAAAGAAAGCTGAGCACCGAAGAATTGATGCTTTTGAACTGTGGTGTTGGAAAAGACTCTTGCGAGTCCCTTGGACAGCAAGGAGATCCAACCAGTCCATCCTAAAGGGTGAAATATTCATTGGGAGGGCTGATGTTGAAGCTGAAATCTGATGCAAAGAATTGACACATTTGAGGAGACCCTGATGCTGGGAAAGATTGAAGGCAGGAGGAGAGGGATATGACAGAGGATGAGATGGTTGGATGGCATCACCAAGTCAATGGACATGAGATTGAGTAAACTCCAGAAGCTGGTGATGGACAGGGAGGCCTGGCATGCTGTAGTCCATGGTATCGCAAAGAGTCAGACATGACTGAGCGGCTGAGCTGACTGATAATATATTTATTGTGTGACAATGTTGTAAGTGCTTGTGTGTGCGCTCAGTCACTCAGTCGTGTCCCTGAGTCTCTTGTGTCTCCTGCATTGGCAGGTGCATTCTTTACCACTGTGTGACCTGGGAAGCCTACTGTAAGCGATTAACTCATATCAAATGATTTAATTAGATATCAGCAAGTTTGTGGAGTAGCTGTTACTATGATGTCATTGTACAGATGAGGAATCTAGGACAAATTGTTTGATCCCTCAATCTCCATGGCCCACCCTTTGAAAGTGGTGAAGCCAGGATCTGAATCTAAGCAAACTCTGCCTCACAGACTGCTCCCAAACACTTTAATGTGCTTTACACTTAGGTTGATGGTCATCTCTGCCCAGGAAGGATAACTGAAAAACAGCCAGAGCCATTTTACTGTGCATGCTAGTCTATGCATGTGACATTTCCCAGGATTACACAGAGCATAGTCTGACATGCTACGTCTGTGCTTCGGGGTCCTCATCTGAAAAATGTGGGCAGCAATAATTTCTACTTCTGTCTAAGTGAGGTTGAAATGAGGTAATATTTGCAAAGCATTTAGCATGGCATCTGATATTTAGCAAGTCTCTTACTTAATTCTCACTTGCTTTCTTACTGTTTTGTTCTGTGTGCTATGAACAAAGATTATCATTTTATATAACTATAGCAATTTTATAGAAGCAATGATCTCCTTGCAAATGAAAGAAACACATTAGAGAAAGAATGATAAGAAATACAGTAGACAATGCAGAAAAAGGTGGTTACGAAAGAGAATTCTGGGGAAACAAAAGGTATGGAAGACATGAAAGAGAAAATATATGATAGAGAAAAACTATGGACTTCAAATGAAACCAAAGAGAGAAATGAAGAAGGAACACAGAACCTTTCATAAAATTACTGAATAATCTTAATGCTGATAATGCTATTATTAACAAATTTCAAGATAACTTATAAACAGGGCAGACAGTCCCACCTTCCTTTAACACACATTATTACAGCCCTCTCCTGATACTCTTGTGATGTGCTTAGAAGTGTTTACCAAGAGAGACTGAGATTTTTGAAAGCAAGAGTTGTATTATTTCACACCTGCTCAAATTTCCATCATTTAGCAGTCTCTGTAACATAGACAGAACTCAATAAAAGTTGAAGTTAAATATTAAAGTTTGAAACATTTAAATAAATATGCCATCTTGTGAATTTTCCATAACACAGATGCATTTTTTAAAAATTATATATTCTTATTATCCTTCAATTTCATTTTATGATGATTTAGAAGTTGGTGACTGCTCCACAAAATGGTATGTTGAAAAAGAATCTACATTTTATGGCATATTATTCAAAATTAATTTTTATTGTAAGTATTTGCCCTAAGTAATGATCATCAAAAACTGAAAAGGAGGATGGCAGAAATGTTTGCTGTGCTTCTAAGTTGGTGGTTGTCTACAGATCCACTCTACTCAAATTAATTTAGTCCTTTGGCACATTTTTACTAAACTCACATTATTAAAAATGCAAAATATGCCAAGACAGACACTGAAGTATTTCAGTGTGAGTTGCACTAAAGTTTTTACTGGTACACAATTATGAAATAGTCAGTAAATGTGAAGCACAAATATAAATATAATTATTGCATAATATTTTTAGTAGAAGAAAATGGGACTTTTCATAAGTTCAGAGGAGATATTATGATGATTAATTATTGAAATATACGTCACAGCAATATTCCAAATAGGAGGAAACCCTTGACTTCAGAATCAGAAGGCAGCATGCTCCTTGTCATTGTGCTTTCGGGTAGGTTCTGGTTGACACTTCCACCTGCCATGGATGGTGGAGGGACATGTATGCAAGGGGAAGGAAATTGGACCAGCATTTGGCCAGTAAGCTTTTCCATGAATATTGTCATATGAGTACTTTAAAAAAAAATTTTTTTTATTGACTTATTTGGCTGTGCCGGGTCTTAGTTGCAGCACACAGGATCTTTGACCTCTGTTGTGGCATGCAAGATCTTTTTTGGAGGGGGATGGAGTGTATTTGCTTTACAGTGTTTTGCTAGTTTCTGCTGAACAACAAAGTGAATTAGCTATGTGTATACTATAGCCCTTCCCTCTTGAGCCTCCCTCCCATCTCCCCCATCCCACCCCTCTAAGTCATCACAAAGCACAGCAGCTTCCCACTAGCTATCTATTTTATACATGGCAGGATCTTTTTAGTTGCAATACACGAATTCTTAGTTGTGGCATGTGGGATCTAGTTTCCAGATCAGGGATGGTACCTCTGCACTGGAAGCATGGAGACTTAACCACACTGGATCACCAGGGAATTCCCCTGTCATCTGACTTCTACCCACATCTTAACAACTGATTCTGAATCAAGAACTTGTTTTCATTATGATTAAAATTTCAGAGCATAGTTACTGATCATTTGAGACAAGACCTTATGCTAAATACAAGAGATAAAACTGTGGATTCAGTTACTCATTCATCCAACAACAAGAGAGTGAACACATCTAATACATACTTGAATCTGTGCTAAGTTCTGGGAAGGTAACAGCAGTAAACACAGCCCCCTTTGTTTAAAGAGTTAAGTCAAGCACAGTCCTTCTGTCAACAGAAGCCCATGCGGCTCAGTGTAAAGAGCATGTCCAACAGGATGAAACAGGACTTGCCTTTTATCCCTGTCCTCCTCATCTATTCTAACTGTCCCATAAACCAAATAAACTTGCCAAAACTCACTCCTCATTTTTAAAACTGATGGAATGCCAATGTATAGGATAATTGTGAGAATCAAGCAATAGATATTCTGAGACTCTACCATAGCACCAACAAATTATAGACACTGAGTCAATGAATTGATCATATTCTCTTCATAACATCCACACCAATGTTACTATAAATACATTCTGTATCAATATATGCTATGTTATTTATTAATCCTCATATTATATATTATTTAGTCTCCATAAACAAAGACTTTGATTGCAAGTATTGCTGTATTATTTTTACCATATACCTATAGCTAGATTTAAGAATTTTCATATGATCTTAAGATTCAGGGAAATAAAATCCTCTCTAGATATATGATTGTTCTTACACTACTGAATGGAAAGCTTCATTTTAATATAACATTCACTGTAACATAACATTGTATGACATTCTATAGTTGTTAAAATGACAAAAATATGAATAATTAACCATTTAGCAATTTATGAATAGCTCCTATTTTGGTGAAAGAAGGCCCTATTAGGGAAATAGAAAAAATACTTTAAAGATATTATAAATAAACTAAGTCTAAGAGCCAATTCTGACTTATTTTTGGAGGCCAAATTTTAACAGAGAAGGGAGTACAGAAGAATATTGAAGAAATTGTCATGGATAGGTATCTTCTATGTATAATATTAGGCATGATGCTAACCATTTAAAAATTAGATATATCAAGATAGTAAAGATGTAAGGTACATGATATTGCCCTTAATTTGCCATGAGAAACATGAAAAAGGTAAGGAAATGGGCACCCACCAGAGTATGAGTTTGTAAAAATCCACATGTCATTTGAACCAGGTGATATGACAGGTTAGCAAAGCCACATTTTAATCACAAGCGTATGGGTCTAGCACCTTTTGGGGAGAAAGATTTCTGCTGTGAAACCAGGTACCAAGTTTTAGGTAGGACAAAACTAAAGAAATAAATCTAATATTGCTGCATGACTATGCGTGTTTTTACTGCCTCAAATATAATCTAAATCTTAATAATCATAGAGGTATCTTCCATTCCCAAAATGGAAGAATAAATTAAATTCCAAAGGCTGCATCTGAAAAGTAATTTTCATGTTTGGTAGTGAACTTAATTATTACCTGTTTTTGTACAGTATTATAATATGTGAAGATCTATTTTTATTTATTTATTTTTAGAAACTAGTTATAGATAAACTAATGTCCATTTCCCCTATGGTTGCCAACATATGTATTAGGTTTAATATGATATGATAACCAGTGTAAAATTCATAATGCTAATTTGAGCCTTTTTTAAATGAGTCAAACCAAAAAAGGCCAAAAGTAATTGGAGAGGAGGAGAGCATAATGCTATGCTTGTTATGGCTCAATATTTCTGGATGACTAAGAAATGTACAGCAAAGCTTATCTGTTAAGTAGTTCTCAGAAAGCTAGTCTCAGACTCAATTTCTCCTCCTCCAATTCTAATTGTTAATTCATGTGTAAATACTAATCCATCCCCAGAAGTGGCAATAAATGTTATCCGATATAATGTGCATGATGTGTGGTGAACTAAAGCTCTGTATGTTCAAAGATCAACTGTAGCTTTCTGTGTATTAGTGCATTCCCCTCCACTACTAAGAAGGAAGAAAAATAGCTAACCCTGGGCTGTATTGTACACTGCCTTCTCATCATTTGTGCTGGTATCTGTCTGTCAGCATTATTTCCTTTGGTTTATCACTAGCAGCAAAGAGATTAGTAAACATCATTAGCTTGAGTCTAGTAACTACAAGCAAATTATCTTTGACCAGAGAAATAACCACATAAGAAACTGTTTGCCATTCATGGGATCTGACTGTTACACTGAAGAGAAAAATCTGGTTATAATTGTTGAGGTATTGCATATCAAGAATACCAAAAAATGATTTCCAGGAGTCAACATTATCTCATTGAAACTATGAAAATCCATTGTAAGACATGAAATTTATTTTAGAATATTTGGAAAACAAAGGAGTCCAAGTCAGATAAATAGAAGTTTGAGTTTGCACTTGGTGGTTAGGGAAAATGGTAGGAGTTAAGTTTCTTGAGGTTAAGATGTTGTGTGGTCTATACATACTCTGGAGTATCACCAAGTGTCATACCCCTTTAAAACTGTCTTTTCAAGATAGAAAAGTAATCTAAGACCTTTCTTTAATATTCATCGCGCTTTGAAGTACAATGTTCAGTTCATCAGGAAGATCTAAAAAACTTCCCCAACTTCAATTTGTATTACTAAGAATTCATAATCTCCTAACACTACCCACATTCAAATGAAATACTTCCAAGAGCCTACTGCACTGTATATTCTCAAGCAAAGACAGGACCACAAGGAAGACATTCTCATTTATGTTCCAAGCAGCAGCAATTTTAGTTACTGTCGTATAGATATGTCTTACAGAAGTGCAGTTTAAAAAAAGAATTTTTTTAAATGAATGGTAGGCTATTAATAATTTTGGATCTAATGTTTAGTTATATGCCTCTAGCTTGAGAGTTAGAATTTTATTGTATAATGCCACTTTAAGGATAAAATTTTCACCCTGTGACAATGTTAGTTGTTTATATGGAATGAAAGCTCTTTAGAATTGAGCCCAATTACCCATTCTTTGGGCTTCAGAGATAAAATTAAGTCTTTCCAAAATCTTTGTGTTATTTTTTCAAATGAGTGTCTAAAAGATTTTTTACATTCAAAATAGAAAACTCACTTCGCATTTAGATGTAATGAGGATATGTGCATTTTTTCTGTTAACATTATCTCTGAGGTAACAATTCAAAATGACTGAAACTCCTACTTTGAGAAATATTACTTGGTGAATCAATAGATACGAATTTGGATGAAATGTAGATATGTTATGAAAAGCAGGATTGATCTTTCATTAATCCTTAATGTTAACAATTGTTGGAAAAGGGGGTGGTAGAACTGTCTGTTATCTTAACGCTTTCCCATTATCAGGTTGTCTAGATGAGGTACAAAATGGCATACATATTCTGAAAAATCTACTGAATCTGTTTCATCTAAGTCCTGGGAAGTCAAAACCACAAACATTAAAAACTCAATAATAAGCAGTTTCTACCTAAAATATATTCAGTTTAGGAATAAACCAAAATGTACATCTTGCTTTGTGATGAAAAACCTTACCAACTATTCCAGCTTCTGGAATATGTTCAGAGCATCACAGAAATGATAGTCAATGAATATAGATGGCAATATATGTAAAGATACCATTGCTTAAAATTTGTGTCCAAATCATCTAGGTAGATTACTAAAATGTAGTATTACAGACCAAACTTAAACAGATTCAGTATCTCCAGAGATTAGAGCTGGGGAGTCTATACTCATCTTTACATGACGTGTATACCTGTTAATGATTGAGGTCCACTGGGAGAGAAATTTTAAAAACAAAATTTGCACTTTGTTATAACAAATTTCTTAACTTATTGGAGGACTTCCTATTCTCTCTGGTCATTATCCCTAAAAGAGGGAGAGTCCTATATTATTCATGTTTCGATCAACCACATGTTGTTGTGGGAATTCATTGAATGTTCAGTTCAGTTCAGTTGCTCAGTGATGTCCAACTCTTTGCGACCCCATGAACCACAGCATGCCAGGCCTCCCTGTCCATCACCAACTCCCAGAGTCCACCCAAACCCATGTCCATTGTGTCAGTGATGCCATCCAACCATCTCATCCTCTGTCATCCCCTTCTCTTCCTGCCCTCAATCTTTCCCAGCATCAGGGTCTTTTCAAATGAGTCCATATATATATATATCATATATATATATATATCACTCATCCTTATATTCTTATAACTGCAGGCAAGGTTTTACACTTTCCCACGTACTGCTTTAGTGATATTTCACAAATTTTGATGTGGAGTGCTTTCTTAGTTCTTAAATTAAACAAATTGCACGACACTTCTGGCTTCTTGATATGTAACTCAAAATACAATTCCAAATGGAGGCCATTTTAAAACAGCAGTTAGAAATTCCTGAAATAATGCTATTGCTATAATAGCACTTCAAGTATACTGGAGTTTAAATAAGGTTTTGGCTGTTGTCTCAATTCCAAAGACTAATCTACCATAATTTTTATGGAACAATGAGCTATAAATTTAAAACAAGTATTTGACTAAAGGGTGGGATACACCGGATAAAGAAATGACTCAAGTTCTAGGTGGGATGGAGCCTGAAGGCACAATACTTCATTGCGTTACTCAGAATGGTGCATAATTTAAAAATTATAACTTGTTCATTTTTGGAATTTTCTGTCTAATATTTTCGTATAACGGTTCAGATGACTTTAAGCAGCTGAAACCATGGAAAGTGAAACCTCAGATATGGGGTCTCTAATACTTTATCTACAGATCAGTCAGAGAGACATGACATCTTAATATTATTGAGCCATCCAGTTCAAGTGCATATTATATTGCTTCCTTTACTTAGAAAATTTGATTATTTCAGTCATTATTTCATAACTTTTAGTATAGATCACACACATTGTTTTAGATTCACATATATTTTGCTTCTTTGAGCCTATTATAAATGTTATTTTATATAAAAATCTTCTTCAGTTGTTCAATAAAATTGATTAGTGTATATTGACAATGTATCTTACAACTAACCATGCTAAATTCACTATTTGTAAGAATTTTTTCACAGATCCCTTAAGATTTCCTATGTTAAAAAAAATCATTTCATTTTTGGATATACAGTTTTAAAGTTTTACTTAGCAAAATCTATAACTGTTACCATTTTATTAAATTGTCTAGGATTTCTTATACAATGCCACATTTGTAACTTAAATAGTGTTTGCACTTTCATCAATTTTATGAGACAGAGAGAAAAAATAATGGGAATTCTCTCAATATAATTTAGTCCACAGGGGCCTTTTGTGACATTTCTTCAGGCGAGAATGATAAGGTTTTTCTTGGAGTTTCAATTGCCTGCTGCCTCTGCCACAGTTCTAGGCCTGGATTCTATCTTCAGGGCACAGGCAGGAGAGATAACAGAAGGATAAAATTATAGGAAGAAAAACAGATTTCCTTTACAGTCTCCCTCTTTCAAAGGCCCACTTTCCTGGTCCTCTGGAAAGAAAAATGGAGAGATTTTCCTCAGAATTATTGATGACCAGGTTGCCTAATGGCACTCTAACGATCAACCTCTGATCAAAGGACTGAAAGAAAGGCATTAAGAAAAAAAAAAGCAAATGGATATCTACATGAGCTTCTCCAAATTTTGACTTTCCTTCCAAGCATGCCTGCTTCAGAATTTTCAAGTAGTCATGTTTTGTCCAGAAATTTCAGTTGCAGTCAATGAGAAAGGAGGCTCTAAAAGGCCTGTGTTTTCTGGCACTAGTAGGATTAGATAATTTAATAGAAAAATATTATAAAAACATTTAAGAAAAATATGCAAATGTTATGCAAATTCCTTAAGGAAATAAGGAGAAAACACTAATTCCTTGTATGAAAGCAATGTATGTTTGAACACAAGATCAAAACTGGGCACAACTTAAAAGAAAAATTCTGGGCCAAACTAAATCATAAACTTAGGTGTTTATACATATATATATATATGTATATATATATACTCATACAATGGATTAGGGTAGTCATTAGGATAACTATGAAAATCTATACTTAGTGACTGGAAACTATCTTTAAGTTAGCATGTAAGTACACACTACAAAATTTAAAATTTTTTTAAATTAAAATTTAAAATTAGCATAATATTTAAATGCATTTACTTAAAAATATGCCAGACATGTATGTCAATATGTAAATTATATGCCTTTAAATAATAAAAGCATCTAAATATTAACAGTGGTTATATTTGGGTGAAGGAATTCTGATGATTTCCTCTTTTACCCTTTCTGTGTCTTTTTCTAATTTTCAGTAATGTACCTGGATTTGCTATGTAAAATAAATATAAATGAATTTGCCATATTGGTAAATGAAATACTTTTTTAAAAGTTTTAAGGCACATTACAATATTCTAAAACAGAGGGTAAGGTACAAAATGTGTTCCTGTGTTTTGAATTTTAAATAGAGCACTACTGATTCTAAGAACTTGATCCCAGTTCCCTAGATAATGAATAAGGATGCAAATATTTTATTTTATAATAATTATGTGCATTTTGAAATTCTATTTTGTTGAGGGTTTTTCTTCATGTCATGGGTTTTCAGTACCTTATAAAAGAGTCAGGTGGAGGATCAGTTAACATTAACAGTGTACAAAATCATAAGACCTGGGCTCAAACAGCGGGTCTTTCACTTCCTCTTTGGATGATCTTAGACTTGCTCCAAATTATTTACAATGACTGCTATAAACCTGAGCTGAATAGTTTCTCTTGCTCCACTTAACAGCCATACATCAATGTTTGAAACAGAACTGGCAACTGTGGGAGTTGCTGAGAAGGGTAAATGAGACTGGAAGGTAATTGTGAGATGAAAAATTATTTTTCATAGCACATCCCTAGAATCTTTGAATTTTATATGGTGTGAAATGAAATCAACCCTGAATACTCACTGGAAGGACTGATCCTGAAGCTGAAGATCCAGTACTTTAACCACCTGATGCGAACCGCTGACTCATTGGAAAAGACCCTGATGTTGGCAAAGATTAAAGGCAGAAGAAGAGGGTGACAGAGGATGAAATCATTGGATGGCATCACTGACTCAATAGACATGAACTTGGGCAAACTATGGGAGATAGTGAGGGACAGGGGGACCTGGCGTGCTGCAGTCCATGGATTGCAAAGAATCAGAAATAACTTAGCAACTGAACAACAACAATACTTTACATATTTAAAACTAAATTACAAAACACTGATGGCATGAGAGAGACAGAATGAAAATAATCTGGAAACTAATTGTGTGAACACAATGACTAATTGTGTGAACTAAAACATGACTAATTGTGTGAACTAAAACACGACTAGTTGTGTGAACATATAAATATGGGAGAAAAATTCAAGAATAGTCAAGCAAATAAGAGAGTATGTACAAATTTATAAATGGTATAAAGTTGAAATAATGTGAATTGTTTATTATTTGATCTTAGCTATATTAATTTTAGCTTGGAAATCAAAGTGATTACTTCTGTTGTTACACACATACACCCACACACCATATATATATATGTTAAACACACAAACACACATATATGTAATGGTATGTATATGTAAGTGTATGCATATATACACACACATATATAAATTCCATTCACATAACTTAACATATACACATACCATATATATGATTATGCAAATTAAAACATTTTCTATCTCATAGGTTACCAGTGTTAAATGAGCTAATTCATGCAAATATAAGCTAGATTATAATACTCAAATGTCAGCTCTCATTATAGCTACTATTACTATAAGCACATATTAAGCATATTAAATGAAAAGTTTGGCTCCTATTAGGTTAGATTATTTTCTGTAGAATTGCTCCCATGAAAAATGGCTGAATGACAAGCAGAAACCATCATTTTAAGCAGCTGCCTTTCTCTTCTCTTTCTATGGTGGCTTATTGACTATGGTACTCCTCTCTCTGATCAGCGTTCATAAGGAGCTCATGAATTCAGTTCTCCCACTTCAGAAGAAGCCTGCCTCCTTTCTAAGGTGCTGCACAGCTCTACCCCCAGGAAATCTCATATGTAACAAATTACATACTTTACAGGGAAGTAAACCTGCACATATTCCAAACATGCTACCCAAGCACATATTCACCAACCCCAACTACATAATTTAGGATATTTATTTAATATATTTAAATGAACCTAATTTTTTAAGATTTCTCTGTTCTTTGGTTTCAACTCTGGTAATGTAACCAGTGGGACCCTCTGAGGCCCTCCCAGAATAGACATCTACCCATGTACTCCACCTGCCTTTTGTCTGTATAAAAACTTTAGGCAAAGAATAAATTTATTCAAAGAAGTAAGACAATGAAGAAAGAAAGAAAAGCAGTGAAGCAAGACAAAATAATAACACTTCAGCCATGAAACAAAGTTAAGGATCTTTAGTTCATCCTCCAGGACTACAGATAATATTCTGAGCCATGTCCTTTTTTTTGCAAATACTGAAACCCCACCAGGTAGAAGTTAACTGTATACTGCCAACAAAGACATAGACCCCCAGACCAGTTGGGACCTAAAGGTTGATGATGCTGATTCCTGATTACCTCACCACCAACCAATCAGAAGAATGTCCATGAGCTGATCACTCCCTGTTCCTTTAATACTACAAGACCCCTGAGAGTGGGTCACACAATCCTGAGGGCATTAGCCCATAGCGGCACCCTTTACCTGGCAAAGCAATAAAGCTACTCCTTTCTACTTCACCCTAAACTCTCTCTGCACTTCTATTTGGCAACGGTGAATAGAGGCTGAGTTTCAACAGTAAGACAGTTCTATTAATCACATGTTCACAAATACTGTAACATGAAATAATCTTTAGCCTGTTAAATTCTTGAAATGGTTTTAACTGGTTTATAATTATTATTGTAGCATGGCTAAATGAAACAAAGTCATGTATAATAGATTAAAAATAAAGACTACCCATGTACATATCATATATTATAATAAAATCAGCAATAAGGAAAATCATTTAATTTACCTAAATGTTAACAGTGGCTCTGTTCATGTAGAGAAATTAAGAGATAATTTTATTTTTTCTTCTGTTATTATTTTATAGTTTCTAATGTATTTTACTTATTATATCTCATATATATATATGTAATAATGCATAAATAAATTCAAAAGCTGTTTGTAACTTACATATTTTTTCCAAAACTTTTAAGGCAAATTGTAACTTTAAAACACATACGCCCACCACTTAGGAAAGACCGAGTGTATTTGTTACTATTTTTGCTGTTTTGTGATTTATTAACGTCAGAAATCCTATATATTTGATTAATGACTCCAAATTTTTAAAAATGTGTTATTTTAATTACCCCCCCAAAACAGTAAAGAACACTTCTTACTAATTTTAAGTCTGCTGAAACTATTGCTATTTTAGAAAGAAGATGAACTCCTTGGATGTTTCATATGAGAAACAAACATGAAGAGATCACTAACCTGTGTGTTCAAGTTTGAGTGTGGTTTATAATAAAATAATTATAAAGTCAAAATACTCTCAGAATTACCCTGCAGTACAGCATTTTGGGGCAGGCATAATGACTAGATCAGAAACTTTAGAGAACATGAAAACTGTTTTATTTACAAGCAATCCCAGGACCAAGGCATTGTGAGTTATATAGTAACACTATTACGTTACACTGGTAACTGTTTATAGTTTTCACCACCAGTAGTTATGGAATAATAAAGTCAAAGCAAATAATCTAAAAATAAGTCAATAGGCTCTTTAGAAATATTTAATATAATGAAACTTAATAAAAAGAATGTTTGGTAGTAGAAATGTCTGGGGCTAGAATCTTGACTTTGAATTATAAAGACATATATAATAGATGATAGAAACACTTAATACTGATTTCCAAAAGAAGTAGTAGTTTAAATATTGTTAATTTACAAGTGCTTATTATATCTTGATTTAGGATTGAGATGTGATATACTTAATATACTGGGGGTAGGGATTTATATTAAATATAAAGGGTGTTACTCATTTTGTTTAAAGTAAATATTTCAGATTCCATAAAAGCAGAAGCCTTAAATGAAATATACTATTTGATTTTTGTCCCCTACAAAATACAAAATATATGCTTCATTCAGTAATTGACATAACAGAAGTATTTCTTATTGAGTGAAAGTCGCTCAGTCATGTTCGACTCTTGCGATACCATGGTCTATACAGTCCATGGAATTCTTCAGGCCAGAATACTGCAGTGGGTGAAAGTGAAAGTGAAGTCATCCAGTCATGTCCGACTCTTTGTGACCCCCATGGACTGTAGCCTGCCAGGCTCCTCCCTCCTTGGGATTTTCCAGGCAAGAATACTGGAGTGGGTTGCCATGTCCTTCTCCAGTGGATCTTCTGGACCCAGGGATAGAACCCGGGTCTCCCACACTGCAGGCAGACTCCTTACCATCTGAGCCACCAGGGTGAGTAGCTGTTCCCTTCTCCAGGGGATCTTCCCAACTCAGGGATCGAACTCAGGTCTCCCGCATTGCGGGCGGATTCTTTACCAGCTGAGCCACCAGGGAAGCCCAAGAATACTGGAGGAGGCAGCCTATCCCTTCTCTAGCAGATCTTCCTGACCCAGGAATCGAACCGGGATCTCCTGCATTGCAGGTGAATTCTTTACCAGCTGAGCTGATAGTACAAAAAATTTCTTAGCCTAAATATAATGATTGAGAATAACAAAAAATTTTCAAGGCACTCCATAAATTAAATAGTTCAATATTTGAAAGTTTAAGTATTGAAGATTGAGATTGCTGTTGTTAACTACAATTATACTTATAAGACAATTGGTTTAAAACTATTATTATAAAAGAAAACAAAATTTGATATCTGAGGAATCAACGTACCATATACTTAAATCTGCTCTGGAGGCAAATTAGTCCTGACTATCCAAATTCTAGATCCATATTTGCCTAATACTATTTGTTTAAAAATACCTATCAGGATAGTTTCCTTCAACTAAAGTATATGTTTACTGTACCCTCCATTGGAACAGAAAATCTGAAGAACTTTTAAGCAAGTTCCTTTGGCTTCCAGCCAACAACCAATAGCACTATGTACATACATTATTTCATAATGAATGCACATCAGCAGAGAAGCACAACTTATTTACTTTTCCTTTAAAATATACAGTTGCCATTTGGATTCTGCATCTCAATGGCTCTGTCTCTGAGGCTATGTCTCATGGGCATCATTTAAAGCGACAAGCCTAAAAATTATGGCTCTCCTTCTGTCTATCCCCATATCTGCTGTAGAATCCCACATCTGTTCCCCAGTTTTGCTTGATTAATAAAGATGTGCAAAATAGGAATTATCTTCTCCCCTTCAATTGGGAAAGAAAAACAGAGGGCTCAAGAATACTAAACAAATTATGGACGAAGCAAAATCTTTCCCATCAGCTCAATGCCAGGAGGGATTGAACCATCGTTTACATACAGATAGCCTCTAAAGTGACTGAGGACACAGGCACAACCCCTAATTTTAATGGTACATCATTTTGTTAGAGTTGAAAGGATCTTTTTCTCCTTAATTTTAGAGTTGAAAAGAGATTTTGGTGAAATCACAAGGATATATATGGGTTCTAGATTTGTATCTGCCAACAATCTTTAGTAGGGCAATTACATTGTCATACTATTTGGGTTTAAATAATAGTGGTTTGTCACACAAAAATTGCTCATATTTTTCTCTTCTATAGCTTCTGCCTCACAATCCTGAGTTTACTCAAAGAGCATTGAGTATGGTTTGAGGAAAGAAACAGTGAAAACACAAATGGAGAATATATTTACTTTATATTAATTCAAGTTGTATTGATTGAGTACCTTCTATGTCATAATTAAATAAGAGAAAAAGAAGTTGAAAATATTATTTTGATTAGCTACATTAGTTTTCAAGGCTGTCTCAGAATTTATTTTAATAATGCCACATTTCTGAAGAGTTAGGCAAATCCCAATGTTTTTATCTCTATATTAAAGACAGCAAAGAACATCCTAAAACAAATACTTCTTCGCTTATTTCCCAAGAATACATGACTAGAAGTGAAATTTGGGACAAGGAGTATGCAAATTTTTAGGACACTGGCACTTCCATACATTTCTGGCAGGAAAGCAATTTGATTCAATTTTCAATGAGGAACATTTGACAATCTGTATACAATTTATTTCACCTTTAACAATAATCTATCTTTCTGTATATATGTCACATTTTGCAATTTAAACGAAGTGTTGAGATCCAGGTCATCTCACATTTGGGTGAAAAGTTATTTTTGTAATTTATTCCAAAGCAGTGAAAACTCCTTGAGTAAGTGGTTAATAAAACAGATTCTTCATCTTCCATGACTATTCACTGCAAATTTTGTTACAGTTACACCAACTCAAACAATTGCTTTAAATTAGTACAGGCTCTGCCAACATTTGATTGAGCTTGGGGTCCTGTTTACTTTAAGTGCAAATAATAGACATTTGAAGCACCTGCTTTTCAAAAGAGTGACTACCAGACATAATGGATAAAGCATAGGATCTAATGTTACCATAGTGAGGAAGGCATTTTATTGTTCCTTCAAGGTTACTGATTTTGTTCTGTTAACTAGTAAAACCATGTTTGTAAATCGCTTAATTTCCAGTTTATACAGCCAAAATCTACTATATGCCATTTCAAATTCCTACTACATAATGAAAGAAGCAGGAAAAGCAGTGACTACTCTAAGGATTTTTAGCAAAAAGAGTATCTCCAGGTTACTGAAAAATGAAATCGTGGAGTAAATTATCATTGGTACATACAGCACATAATTTAAAGCTTTCAACTTAGTAGGTTCTCAAATGCAAAACCAATCATTATAAATTTCTGTAAATTAGGTGTCAGTAACAATGAAAAGAGGCATAAAAAGGATGAGAGGAATTTGACTCATCTTTCTTGAAACTGAGAAATGTGTTGTTTTCTACTGCCAACAACAGTGTTGGCATTACCTATCATGTGAAACTTTTTAGAGAATTAGTTGACGCAACAACAACAAAAAAATTCTCAAAAAATATTTTTTTTGTTCTCCAGTTGAGCACATGCAATGCTACTAGATTGCCAACACATGATGCTCTAACGTCAAGACCCCAAAAACAAGCCTTAAAAATTCTAGCTATCTGGAATATTCTGTCTTTGAACAATGGAACTCTAAATTCATCTAAATTCACCTACACAAGCCAGTCAATATTCAAGTTACCTCATTTAAGGCTGGATGACATATTTGCTAAACTTGAGGCCGAGACTGAGTCATGCTAAAATGAATTAAGATTGTGAGACACAATTTTACTAAAGTAAAAATGGATAAATATCTAAAATATTAGATATTTAGATAAATATCCAAATTCTAAGCTTAAAACTCAGAATAGTAAATTGATTAAATCTACATAGAAGCTCTTTACAAAGATTCAGCCTTTTAAATATGCTCTGTGTTTTGCTCTTTAGGAAGATTCTGGTGATAAATGATAACATTATGTGTGTGTGTATACTCACAAATATACTCAAGTTAATACCAAATTTGGTATTTTAAAATTAGCTAGTGTAATTCATCACAGTAACATAATAAAACAGAAATACTTTATTTTAAAAATCACTTGCTATCAAGAACAAGAAAATTATGTTCCCTCTTACTATTCCTTTTCAACATCATATGACAGTTTCAACAATTGCAATGTGATAAGAAGAAACAGAAAGTATATAGGTTGAGCAGAAACAAAACTATTTTCACAGATGACATGATTGTCTACAGACATAATAAAAAAATCAACAAGAAATACTCCTGAGCTAGTAATCACAGCAAGATTGCAGGATAAATGGTTAATATGTAGATGGTCCGGTGGCTAGGACTCCATGCTCCCAATGCAGGCGGCCAGGTTTCAGTCCCTGGTAAGACAAACCCACAAGTCACAACTGAGAATTTGCATCCCAAAACTAAAGAATGCTAACACGAAGCCTGAAGATCCCATGTGCCACAACTAAGACTTGGCACATGACTTTAAAAAAAAAAAAACTACTTTTAAAAAATTAATTGATTAATTAACTTTTTAATTAAAAGGTTAATATGTAAAAGTCAGTAGTTTTTCTATATACCAGCAAAGGGCAAGCGAATTGGAAATTAAACCCAATACCATTTACACTAGTACTCCAAAAATAGAAAAATATATCAAAATATATAGAAGATCTATATGAGGAAAACTACAAAACTGATATTACAAAATCTTGATAAAAGATGTCAAACGAAGGCTAAATAGAGAGATACTCTATGTTTATGGATAGGAAGACTCAGTATTGGCAGGATATCAATTCTTTCTAGTTTGATCTTTAGAGTCAGAAGTAAAAATTCCCAATGAAAAGCCCAGCAAGTTACTGTTTATATGGAGAGGAAAAAAAAAAAAAAGACCCAGAATAGCCAACAAATTACAGAAGAAAAACAAAATCAAAAGTTTGACAGAAACTGACTTCAGATTTTAATAAGGTTACAGTAATCAAGACAGTGTGATCTTTGTGAAAGGACAGATCAATGGAATAGAGAGCCAAGAAAAGAGACTCAAGTAATTACAGTCATTCTTTTAAAAAAAGGAGCACAGAAAATTCAATGATGAAAAGACAGTGTTTTCAACAAATGGTGTTAAAACAAATGGACATCCACATGCAAAATAATGTATCTAGAAACAGATATTACACCTTTCATAAAAACTAATGCAAATGGATAACAGTCTTAAATGTAAAATAAAAAAACACCCAGAAGATAACAAAGGAGAAAACCCAGGTAACCTTCTCATGATGATGACTTTTTAGATACAACACTAAGGCATGATTCATAAAATAAATAATTGATAAGTAGACATCATTAAAATTAAAAAAAAAATTTCTGCAAAAGACACTGTCAGGAGAATGAGACTACAAGCCACAGATGAGGAGAAAATGTTTGCAAAAGACATATCAGGTTAAGGAAAGTTATCCAAGGTACACAAAAAACCCTTGAAACTCAGAGATAGGGAAGAAAAAGGAAACATGATTTTAAAAAGTAGCCAAAAGACCTAAAAGATACTTTAGCAAAGAAGATTTGGAGATGGCAAATAAGCATATGAAAAAATGTCCCATATCACGTATCATTAGGGAAATGCAAATTAAACAATGAGATAGCAATATATGACTATTAAAATGGGCAAAATCCAAATCACTGCTGACATCGAATCTTGGTAACAATTTGGAGCAATAGGAACTATTATATTTTGGTGGTGGGAATGCAAAATGGTGCAGCCACTTTGGAAAACAATTTGGCAGTTTCTTGCAAAACTAAGCACACTTATTCCAGAAGATCCAAAAGTCATGCTCCTTGGTATTCACCTAAATGAGCTGAAACTTTATATCGACATATATAAACAAGATGTTTTTAGCAGCCTTATTAACAACTGCTAAAACACACAACACTGTAAATCAACTATACTTTGATAATTTTTTTTAAATTGCCATAAGTTGGAAGCAATTAAGACAGCCTTCAGTAGTAAATAATTAAACTGTGGGATATTTAAACAGTGGAATATTATTCACAACTAAAAACATATGAGCTAAAATCAAGCATTGAAAAAATGGAGGAAACGTAAATGCATGTTACTAAGTAAAAGAAGCCAATCTGAAAAGGCTATGTACATTATGATGCCAGCCATGTGACATTCATTCTGGTAAAGGCAAAACTGCGAAGACAGGAAAGAGTTCAGTGACTGTTACAGGGGAAGGACTTATTCACAATAAACAGAGCACAGAGGATTCCTAGGGTAGTGGAAACACTCTGTATGACCCTGTAAAGAAGTATACACGTCATCATACATCTGTCAAAACCTAGAATGTACAAGAGTGAAGCTCTGTGTAAAATATGCACTTTGGATGAGAATGATATGTCAACATAGGTTCATCAACCACAACAACTTCATCACTCTGGAGTGCTGATCGCAGGGGGCACTGTGCCATTTGGGGGCGAGGGATTAGTTTTTCAATACTCGCTGCCTAGTTTTGCTGCAAATGTAATCTTGTTTCTGAAAATAAAGTCTATTTAATAGATGAGAGGAAGCAAGATAAAAAGCAAATAAAACAACAAAATGAAATGAAATTAAAATCATTTTCCAAGTCAATATCTGTGTATTATAAAATCTCTTTGCAGATTAGAACTAGAAAGAACTATTCCTGATCTAACTCTTTATAATTCAAATAATGCAGTTTGTTTTTAAAATTTTGGGGTTTTTTAAGTTAATAAACTTTGCAAAAAATTATACAACCTTTTCCTATGCAAGGGGTTCTGAAACTTTCTAGTTTCACAACACCCTCAGAGTTTCAGTATTTTCTGACCTTACCCCAGGCCAAAACAAATACTTACAAAGTACTAAGATTTCCAAATTATATAATAAGCATTTACATCCTAAAAACTTAATAGTCATTTGAAAAAAGTAATAATAAATTATATTAAAAAATTTTACCTCACTTTTAAAAACCACTATTACCACTGATAGTAATACTATGCATGAAAAGCCCCACATATCTTCTCAACTCTAGAAACCAAATACGACCACTCATTAATTGTTCCACATAGATTTCTGACATTTTATTTTTGCTGTTAGCATCATTAATCACAACGATAGAAAAATCTAAATTGTTAAAGATAATGATACTATCAAAGCAATGTAACCTGATTTAATGTTGAAGCACAGAATTATCTCAAGCTAATAATACTGAGGCATACAGTACCAGAAAGAAATCAAATTTGCTGTGCTTTCTTTGAAAAGGGAAAATATCTTGTGGGTCTTGGATTATCTCAACTTATCATTTTGAACTGATGATCACATAATCTTTTTAAGATTTCCTAGTATTAACATTTACCATGTTTTCTTTAATGTTGGATAAAAGTGTCATAAATATACTTTTTAAATCTACCAAGTGACATTTAGAAGAAACATTATTTTAAATATTACTGTGTTAATGTCCTCCAACATTCTCCAGTAGATGGTTGTTCAGCCGTGAGTTGTAGTTTTGGAGTTCTCACAGGAGAAGATGAGCGCATGTCCTTCTACCCTGCCATTTTCCAGGTTAGGCAGCAAAGACCATTGAGGCTCCACTGCTGCGTTGCTCTTTAGTCTGAATATGGGCTCCAAAATTACTGCAGATGGTGACTGCAGCCATGAAATTAAAAGACACTTGCTCTTTGGAAGAAAAGCTATGATCAACCTAGACAGCATATTAAAAAGCAAAGACATTACTTTGCCAACAAAGGTCCATCTAGTCAAAGCTATGGTTTTTCCAGTAATCATGTATGGATGTGAGAGTTGAACTATAAAGAAAGCTGAGTGCTGAAGAATTGATGCTTTTGAACTATGGTGTTGGAGAAGACTCTTGAGAGTCCCTTGGACTGCAAGGAGATCTGACCAGTCCATCCTAAAGGAAATCAGTCCTGAATGTTCATTGGAAGGACTAATGCTGAAGCTGAAACTCCAATACTTTGGCCACCTGATGCGAAGGACTGACTCATTGAAAAAGACCCTGATGCTGGGAAAGATTCAAGGCAGGAGAAGAAAGGGATGACAGAGGATGAGAAGCTTGGATGGCATCATTGACTCAATGGACATTGAGTTTCAGTAGGCTCTAGGAGTTGGTGATGGACAGGGAGGCCTGTCATGCTGCAGTCCACGGGGTTGCAAAGAGCCGGACACAACTGAGTGACTGAACTGAATATCCTCGACTCAAATTAGTTTGTAACCATACCAAATGTTATTTTTCTTATCATTTACAGTTTGTTAGAAGTTTCCTTCTGGAGAAGGAAATGGCAACCCACTCCAGTATTCTTGCCTGGAGAATCCCATAGACAAAATAGCATGGCAGGATACAGTCCATGAAGTCGCAGGAGTTGGACACGACTTAGTGACTAGACCACCACCACCACCACAGTTTGTTAGAGCAAAACACTCTAATTTGCTAAACACTGCACCATATATTTGTACCTTTTTTTTACCTTTTGAATTCAGCTCATTCTAGGGTCTTAAGTCAAATGAACTTATTAAAACATTACAAACAAGCAAAAAGACATCTCAACCCCCAAAATATAAAGTCAGAATAAAACCATGAAAGAATAAAAATGTGAGTCATTATTTTCTAACCCAAATCACATCTACTGCTTCTGTATTAAAACAATGTAAATTTTTCACAGCAACCTGGAAATAGGTCAAATAGCAAAGAGTCTGAAAATGCCCCATTTTTTGAAATTCACAAATTGTTCTTCTATAAAAATTAAGCTCAATTGTTACAGAGAGTTGTCTTGTTAAATGACCCAGAAAAATCCTCCAGGCAAGATCTTAAGACAGAGAACTACCTGAGACTTGTCCTCCCTAGTCAACAGGTGTCTTTATCATTAGGTAATGGTCTTGCTATTCATCTACGGCATGAAAAAAGGCAAGCGTGATTACCTCTACTACATGTTGAGTCTGATTTTAAGTGATCACTTTTCATTGTGAGTTTATGAAATCTTTAAAAGAAGCTGCGAAGGAATGTAATAAATTTGAGAAATAAAGCTGTCTGAAGCACCCCATAGATCCCAGTGGATATAATTTCACAGAACTGAGTTACTGCTTAGGACAGCCAAGATATTCTTAATGCTTCTATCTGCAGCCCAAGATTCTCTGATTTACTATTCTAGAGGGGATACAGTCTTCTGGTTAACACAATGAGAAAGAAACAAAAACTAAAAACTAAATATGTGATTTAGCTAACATACTACTGTTTGACTTTTCAAATCTCCCAGATATTTATTATCACTAGATGCAGGTCTATTATTTCAATGATTCAAATAGAACTGAATGTCAGAAGAAATAAAATCAAATATCTAAAAAAACAACAGCAACCTCCAAACATGAAACAAACAAAAAAGAAACACTACAAAGAGAGAAAGGAAGTTCTAGTCATCCTTTTGGATATTTTTCGAAGCCTAAATGCATAAATTCAACTGAAAATGCAATGCAGAGTTAACTTATAATTGTATTATAAACCGTGAGTTTTCTTACATTATGAAATGAGCATAAAAATCATAAACTATTAACTCCTAGAAAACATACAAAACAGTCACTTCTCAGTTTGTTGTTATTGTTTAGTCGCTAAATTCGTCTCACTCTTTTGAGACCCCATGGACTATAATCTGCCAGGCTCCTCTGTCCATAGGATTTCGCAGGCAAGAATACTGAAGTCGTTTTTGCCATACATTGACATGAATCAGCCATGGATTTACATGTATTCCCCATCCCGATCCCCCCTCCCACCTCCCTGTCCACTCGATCCCTCTGGGTCTTCCCAGTGCACCATAAAAATAAATGGGGGAAAAAAAAAAAAAGAATACTGAAGTAGGTTGCCATTTCCTTCTCCATGAGATCTTACTGACCGGAGATTGAATCTGTGTCTCCTGCATTGGCAGGTGAATTCATACCACTGAGCCACCAGGGAAGCCCCACTTCTTAATAACTAGTTTTTTTTTTTAATTAAATCTCTTTGTGTACATTCTCCACTATCTTGTAGACAGCCAATGAGCTACCAGAGTTTGAGTCTGACAACAAATCCAAAGATTTGCTAGTCTTTATTTTTTGGAACCTGATTATGTTCTCTTCACTTCTCCATGTTCATTAGTAACGTATTCTGTCTTCAAGGACAAGCATGATTCATTCTCTATCTACACACCCTTTGTCTTTCCATGACCTGGCATAATAAAGATGGCGAACTCTCTACTTCAAAGACACCAGCTTCTCATAACCTTACATTACTTACCAATTCTGCTGAGAACCTCTTGCCCTGATATGTGTGCATTCAACTACATTATCTATTTATCATCTTACCATCTGCAGACACATACACTTGTTCTCTATCCTCAGCCCTTTATTTATATCCAGCATGTTACCTTGCACTATTGACTCCCCATGTCCTTGAAGAATCAGATATTCATGGTGATGACACATGGCTACCAGCAGCTCTGTGTGTGTCTCACCTAACCTAGCTTGGTTTAAATCTACTCTAAACCCGGGCAGAGGGTGTTGAGAAGTTTAGCTTAGAGCCTAGAATAGAGCCTAAATGACTATTCTTGGTGAATTAAATACCTACTGTTTGAGTTCATTTTATTCTTTCAATTTCTCATTGGAAATGAAAATATCTTGCCTGCTCTTAACAACCCAAAACATAGAAAGACCAGTTGTGATCGTTTTCTTCAACTAATTATGATAGGACACTATTTTATCCTATAGCACTTTTTGTACTGATACATTTTATCTATTAACAGTATTTTAAGTGTGAATTGTGAACATGTCCTTGTGCATGGGAATCATATTGACTAAAACGTCTTAATGTTCTGTGAAAGTGTTAGTCACTCAGTCGTGTCCAACTCTTTGTGATCCCATGGACTGTAGCCTGCCACTCTCCTTTGTCCATGGAATTCTCCAGGCAAGAATACTGGAGTGAGTAGCCATGCCTTTCTCCAGGAGGTCTTCCCAGTCCAGGGATCAAACTCAGGTCTCCCACATTGCAGGCAGACTCTTTACTGTCTGAGCCACCAGGGAAAGTTCTGTGAGATATCCAAATTTTGAAGTTTTTTATAAATCCTAGGGACTTATACACACTGTGTGTATATAACTAGCACTATAAACCAACATAATAGAGAATATTAAAAAATATTTCATTTATCAAAAGATAAAGTTGGTTTTTGTTTATGTGTTATGGCAGATTGGAAAGGGAAGCATTTCTCTTATTTTCAAAATGAAAGTTTGTATGACTGCTAAAATTTATATGAAAATAATATAAATGTGAAAATGATTAATTATGATGCAGATATAACATGAATATAATAGTGAAAGTTTAACAGAACTTTAAATGATTTAAAATTACTATATACTATCATTTTTAAGTAAATTGAATTTCAAAAATTATAAATTATAATAATTTCTGTTAAAGCAATCTCTAAATAAATGACACTTTAGTTTTAACTAATATTTAATTTACTTTCCCACTGAATATTGCATAACATAGTGGTTCAAATTCTTCCCATGAATAGTTTTAATAAAGGTAGAAAATACTGATCTCTATTTGCAAGTTGGAACAGCTTAAATACTTTAATGGATTTCAAATACCACTTAACAAAAAATTAATTTGAAACAAGAATATTAAGCATAATTTAATGTGTTTGACAGGTAATAAAATTATATTTCCATACATGTTATAGATAATAAAGCAAAAATATTTCTAAATTAATAGAAAATTTTAAGTCTGTCTTTTTCACTGTAATTGCCTGACACTGTTGGAATGCTGCTCATTTTTAAACTATTTCAATTTCCTTTCAAGACGTATACTTAACACCATAATCTCTTCCACCTACCACCTAGTCAGTAAACTAGCACAAAGTATAAAAAGGCACATGTAAGTCCAAACCATTAAGGGCATTAAAAGAGGGAACAATTGTAGGACTGAACTATAAGAAAGAGCTCAGAGATGGAAAGAGGACAGAAGCAACCCCCAAATTATTTCAAGGTAAAGCTGTGAATACTGGAAGTACCTCTAAAAACTCTTCATGGCTGGATAGAATGGGTGCTTGATAAAAAGCAAACCAATGAACCAACTAACATAATGTTTACTTAAAGGGCACTGTTTGGTAACCAGCTTCAGCAGAGCTCTGTGACTTATTTTGGGACCCAGTGTTAGCGATAGGAGCGTCTGCCCTCATGGCAACAATTAAGCATGAAGCACAGATTTTAAGGATGGAATCCTAACTATGGCTGTCAAATTCAGAGCTATTAGAAGCACTTAAATTTAAAAGATTTATCCTACTTCCCTAACCTTTACCCCCAAATAACCTGCAGTAGACACAGTATAGTACCACGTGAAAAGTCAATAAATTATGCTTACATATATAAATGGAGAATCTTTGTAGAGATAATAATAAAACTCTCTAAAGTCCATAATAAAAATCTTGAATAACTGAAATGATATGCTGATGGACGAAAAAACTCTATAGGACAGGAACGTCAAGTTTACTCAAATTAATATTTTTAATTAAAGTCCAATCAAAATTCCATTAAGATTTCTAAAAGAGATAATATTGTGACTTCATAATTAATATTAAACTACTAGTTTACAAAAATTGCAAACAAATTTTGAAAAAATATTATAAACTATCAGACATATGCTACCAGATATTGATATTTTTAGCTACAATAATTAAAATATTAGGGCATTTTAATGATAGATAGCACTTAATATACTTATGTAGTTAAACAGAATAATTAAATATGGCATCTTAAGTGACTGGGGGGGAAATGCAATAAAAAATAGAAATGCTGAAATAATTAGTGATATATTTATGAAATAATAAAGACAGACATTTATTTCCTATAGCACAAAAACTCCAAAAATAAAGTACAAATGGGAACACATTAAATAATTGTATGTAATCATACAGAATATATAAGTTATATATATAATATGCACAAAGTGCACTTTATATACAATCATAAGGTACAGATGGAAGTACATTGAATAGTTACAGATAATACTTTATTAACTATATGTATAATTA
The DNA here is from genome assembly GCF_019320065.1 of Cervus canadensis. NCBI lineage: Eukaryota > Metazoa > Chordata > Mammalia > Artiodactyla > Cervidae > Cervus > Cervus canadensis. Next base: position 1,813,751 of record NC_057403.1, on the reverse strand, counting down.
TTCAGTGTGCTTCCACCTGCACCTTATTTTGGGGTGTTTCTGTCTTTATAGACAGAGATATATATAATTATGAAGATACACAGAGAGGAAAATATAGCATAATCTGGTTATATCTTTTATATCTTATATTAAACAAAGGACTTATTACATAACACATAAAATTGAACATCAAAAAGAGAAAATATTAATAGAATGGTTATGAACATATAAAGATACACACATTTGCAAACCAAATAAGAGAAAGTACTGAAATCAAAACTATTAAACCAATCTACAATTTCTTAACAGGTAACCCATTAGAAAAAAATTTCAAAGGATTTTAAGATATTCATGTTCTTACATAAAAATTATTTAAATAAAAAATCAACAACATACATACTATTTTTCACTATTATCAGACTTGTATACCTCACAATGGATAATAATGTAAAGTTTTGGAATAAAATGGATAGCCTCATAATCTTAACACAAAAGTTCAGTTCAGTTCAGTCGCTCAGTCATGTCCGACTCCTTGCAGCCCCATGAACTGCAGCACGCCAGGCCTCCCTGTCAATCACCAACTCCCGGAGTTCACCCAAACCCATGTCCATCGAGTCGGTGATGCTATCCAACCATCTAATCCTCTGCTGTCCCCTTCTCCTCCTGCCCTCCACCTTTCCCAGCATCAGGGTCTTTTCCAATGAGTCAGCTCTTCGCATCAGGTGGCCAAAGTATTGGAGTTTCAGCTTCAAAATCAGCCCTTCCAATGAATACCCAGGACTGGGTGTTCATCCTTTACGATGGACTGGTTGGATCTCCTTGCAGTCCAAGGGACTCTCAAGAGTCTTCTCCAACACCACAGTTCAAAAGCATCAATTCTTCAGTGCTCAGCTTTCTTTATAGTCCAACTCTCACATCCATACATGACCACTGGAAAAACAATAGCCTTGACTAGATGGACCTTTGCTGGCAAAGTAATGTCTTTGCTTTTTAATATGCTGTCTGTTGGTCATAACTTTCCTTCCAAGGAGTAAGCGTCTTTTAATTTCATGGCTGCAATCACCCTCTGCAGTGATTTTGGAGCCCAGAAAAATAGTCAGCCACTGTGTCCACTGTTTCCCCATATATTTGTCATGAAATGATGGGACCGGATGCCATGATCTTAGTTTTCTGAATGTTGGGCTTTAAGCCAACTTTTTCATTCTCCTCTTTCACTTTCATCAAGAGGATCTTTAGTTCTTCTTCACTTTGTGCCATAAGAGTGCTGTCATCTGCATTTCTGAGGTTATTGGTATTTCTCCTGGCAATCTTGATTCCAGCTTGTGCTTCCTCCAGTCCAACATTTCTCATGATGTACTCTGCATATAAGTTAAATAAGCAGGGTGACAATATACAGCCTTGACCTACTCCTTTTCCTATTTGGAATCAGTCTGTTGTTCCATGTCCAGTTCTAACTGTTGCTTCCTGACCTGCATACAGGTTTCTCAAGAGGCAGGTTAGGAGGTCTGGTATTCCCGTCTCCTTCAGAATTTCCCACAGTTTATTGTGATCCACACAGTCAAAGGCTTTGGCATAGTCAATAAAGCAGAAATAGATGTTTTTCTGGAACTCTCACTTTTTCAATGATCCAGCGGATGTTGGCAATTTGATCTCTGGTTCCTCTGCCTTTTCTAAAACCAGCTTGAACATCTGGAAGTTCACAGTTCAGGTATTGCTGTAGGCTGGCTTGGAGAATTTTGAGCATTACTTTGATCATGTGTGAAATAAGTGCAATTGTGCTGTAGTTTGAGCATTCTTTGGCATTGCCTTTCCTTGGGATTGGAATGAAAACTGACCTTTTCCAGTCCTGTGGCCACTGATGAGTTTTCCAAATTTGCTGGCATATTGACAAGTGCAGCACTTTCACTTTCATCTTTCAGGATTTGGAATAGCTCAACTGGTATTCCATCACCTCCACTAGCTTTGCTCACAGTGATGCTTCCTAAGGGCCACTTGACTTCACATTACAGGATATCTGGCTCTGGGTGACAAATACAAAAGTACACCAGTACAAATTTTTGCAGGGATATGGGGAATAGTATCAACTGTATATCATTTTATTCAGAAAATCTTTTTTTAGTGCATATCTTAAGAACAAATTTGTATATACACTTTAAGACATATACAAGTAACATAGCAATAAAAAAATTGGAAATAAGCCATTGTTAGTTTAAATTTATTTATATTTATGTTACAGTTAGGGGTTCCCAGGTGGCTCAGAGGTTAAGAATCTGCCCGCCAAGCAGGAGACAAAGGTTCGATCCCTGAGTGAGAAGATTCCCTGGAGAAAGAAATAGCAACCCACTCCAATATTCTTGCCTGGGAAATACCATGGACAGAGGAGAGAGGACCCTGGCAGGCTACAACCACAGGGATGCTGAGTTGGACATGACTTAGCAACTAAACAGCAGCATATTATATTTAAATTTCTATGCATAAAGAGTAGCATTAAACATGAGAATAATTAATAAAAGTTGCTATGAAGTGATATCCAGGAGATATTAAGAAAAAAATAAATTTCAATGACTATATATTTGATTATGACTTATGAAAAACAAATAAAACATTTCTGAATAAATACATATTTATTTAATACACCAGCTCAGTTGCATTTAATTTTTGGAAAAAAGCCATGTTGGGATCCATTGGTAGGAAGGTAAAGAGGAAATTTCACTTTGTATTTTTTAATAACATAAATATGTTTAAATACCACTTGTGGGGGGCGGTGGGGTGGGGAACAAAACTACCCCTGTAGCTATAACCTATCATTTCAGCTCTTCCTCCCTCCTTGTTAACACTTGACTTTTCCTCCTACTCTGCAAGGGGGAAAATGACATTTCTGAAGTAGAATATTGCCCCCCAAGAATATTTCATGGCCTGGTTACTCGAACTGTGAGTATGATGAGATGAGATATATAATACCTGTGAATATGTTACCTCACATAGTAAAGAGACTCTGTAGATGTAATTAAGTTTGCTGATTAGTTGACCTTAAATTAAAGAGATAATCCTGGATTATCTGCATAGACTAAACATAATCAAGAGCTTTAAAAGCAGAAGAGAAAGCCAGGTTGATATGAGGGAAGAGGAAGCATGGGGGGATTTGATATACCACCACTGGCTAGAAAATGGAGAGGGGGGCATGAAAGAAGGAGTGAGGGAACCTCTGATAACCAGTGGATCTTGGTTTGCAGTCTGCAAGGAATCAAGAGACCTACAACTACAATGTGAGATGATAAAAAGGTGTTGTTTGAAGCCAGAGTTTGTAATAATTTGTTTTATAGCAATAGAAAACTAATATACCACCAGAAAGAATAATTTTCATTTCACCCCAAATATCCAAATATATATGCCTTTTCTTTGCACCTTTCTTTATGTTAGTGGCAGAGTTTTCATTCCTTTGCTTAGATCTATGCTTTGGATCCCACCTCTTACTTCTTAGAAATCCTGATTGTTCTTCAACTTACAATATATTCCTATCCCCTGGCTGTCTCACCTGCATATGAACATACTCAGGACTCTCCAACTTTATTCCCCACTCCTGATATTTCATACTTCCTTCCACTATTATCCTATTTTTCAGTTACAGTTCATTCTTCACTCCAGATCTCTTGCTTTGATTTGAGACACATATACCATACTCTAGTGGAAAGCTCTCTTTGGATGTCCTAGAGGAAGCTCTAACTCAATAGATGCAAACAGAACTCACCTATTTCCACTGTCTTTAATCTCAGTGAGTGGCATCAACATTCATCCAATTGATAAAGCAAAACCTCATACGCCATGCTTCTCTCTGTCTTCATTCCCTGTTTCTAATAACGTGGCATCCCCTGCTGACTATGTGCTCTGGGAAACTCTTAACTATCCCATTTCTCTCCACCTTTTTTGCCACTATTCTTATGCACACTCGCGCCATTTATCACCTGGATAGCTAAACCAGACTGCAAACTCAACCACCTTCCAAAATTCTGTCCTCCTGTAATACTCTCACCATACTGAATCTAAAGTGAAATTTAGTGTGATCAAATCTTGGATTTACATTTAGACACTTATTTAACAACCAGAAATATTCTGAACACTTGATGTACTTTTTTTAAATATATTTTTTCCATTTATTTTTATTAGTTGGAGGCTAATTACTTTACAATATTGTAGTGGGTTTTGCCATACTGTTTTTTGTTGTTGTTGTTTTTAATTTTCACAACACCCTCCTTGACAGATGAAGAAACTGAAATCTGAAGAGGTCAACTTACCCAGATCAAACATGTAACCTTCCCAAACTACTTAGCAAAGCATGATTAGAGCCTGAGTTAGTACTAATTGTTTCATTTGAACACCATAACAAATGGTGACATTCATGACTCAGGAGTATCAAAGTGGTTACCCAGTTTGGAAAGTCCCATTACTTTATAACAGCATAACTGAGAGAGAACCCAGGTTCCCAAACCTCAAGCTACAGTAATTATTGTTGTTAATTATTTCACAAATATGTATTAATTTCTTATTATGATCCAAGTATGAATAAGGCCTGGAAAAAAGACTAGTGAATTAGACCAATATGTTTCTTTTACTTCTCATGCTTGTTTTTTGATAAGGAAAGGGAACTTTGAACGACTAATTTAATAACCAGTGATTAAACTATATTTAATTAAATTCTACATAAGAGAAAGACTACCTGATAAAAGAGCACAGTGCCATGACCTGGTCTGAGAAAGCTTTCTAAAGAAATGGCACTTTAAATAAGCTCTCAAGATTGAGCAGGATAATTTTGACCACAGCTCTGGAATGACTCACTTCATTTAAATGCTGTCAATGTCTGCATTGGCTGAACATCCAGAGTGACGCTGATCAGAGTCAGTGTCTACATGATCTCAAGTTAGAGACATGAAATGTCAGTCAGTTTAGGGCAATGAGTGCAGCATCTTAATAACTGAATTCTACTGGATTGGTGAAAGAGCAGTTTCTGAATGTCTGCTCTCAGATTGTTACTGTTCAAATAAACCTGGACCTGCCCCATAGTTATGAGGTGTGGACCCTGTCTGCCAGGTAGCTTTTCACTCTTTATGGAGATAAGATAAACAGGTTAAACAATTTAGGAGCAATATCTTAAACTGCAAGCACCAGGGTTTAAATAGTGTGGCACTAGGCAACGTTCATTCAAATATGCTACTTTTCCTTGGCTGAGTGTTCCCATACCAGCTGTTGCTGTCTGGTCCTTTACTAACTGCATTTTCTTCCTCCAGGCCACTGCCTAAGCCTGTATGCCTGCTTCACGGTCCACACCCTGCTCCTGCTCACTGACTGTCCCTGGCTCCCAGTGACCTAGAGGAAAAACTAAGTCTGGTTGAAGCCTGTCATCCAGCAGTCTTTCTCATCTTTTTCTGTCTCATATATATCTGGAGAACTCTAGCTTCCGTGCCACCACTGTAGTAATGGTCGTTCACTGTCTCATGAGGTCACGCATTCAATTGGGCAGTTCCGACCTCTCTTTTCACTCTTTTTTGAGCCTCACCTATCATGAGACCAGGCAACTGTGACTTTCGTAAAGTTCTTTTCTTCTTATTTCCACTGTCAATTAGACAAAAATATACCTAAATTAACTTCTAACTCTCCATTTATATTGGATAATAGCCTATAAAATATGTGTGATTTTTATGGCAAAATATATAGTAAGTGTTTCTCTTGACTTTCTCATTTAAAAAAAAAAAAATCACAGCTTCCTTTCTAGGGTCAAAAAATACATACAGATACAGAAATAAACTAAACAAAATAAGCTTTCAAATAAGCCATCAAATGCAAAGGTTTGCAACCTGCCTAATACCAATGCCTCCTCTGGCTTTTTATGGACTGGAAGACTGTTATTTTTTTCTCCCCATCTGTGTTTTAAAAATTACCCTATAAATTTAGTATAGAGCATATGAAGCTTAGCTTAAATAACACTTCATTGGTGAAGGCTTTTCTAAGCCCTATAGACTTGCTTATGTTATCCTTAACAACTCACCCATAACACTCTTATTTCCCATCTCGATCTCCAGTTTTCAGTGTATTTTTATTGCATGTCTGTCCTCTATGCTGGATTTTCTCTATAAAAGAACAATGATCACATTTGCACTTTTTTTTTTTTTATAAATTTGACTCATTTATTTTCTAAAATGTATTTGGCTGCACCAGGTCTTAATTGCAGCACACAGGATCTTCATTACTACATGCAGGATCTTTGTTGGGGCATGTGGGATCCAGCTCCCTGCCCAGGGATTGAACCCAAACCCCAAGCAGAGATATAATCTCTGGACCACAAATGAATTCCCTGACACATTCGGTTATATTTTACTGTTCCCAGTCCCATCAAGAACTAGCATCTAATGGACACGGAAGAATCCATTAGGCAGAAAAACCAAGTTCTATTGTGAAAGCAAAATACAAAGCAAACAGAAAATATAGACCTTCATAATGTGATTCTACAGTTCTGCACATCAAATTTAATAAGTATTAAAGGATTGGAGGAGAACAGAACTTTCCAGTTCTTAGAACCACATGTTTCTTTTTTGCTTTGCATAGAACTTATTGTCTCTAATCCACACAGAGAATGAAAAAGCTTAAAACTTCCTGTTTATCATTTTATACTTTTTTTGCAAGTAGAAAATACATCTCCTTACAGCCACTGGAAAATTTTCAGGACATCAGGGGGAACTTAAAAGTTTTCCCCACTGAACTTCATACTCTCTCTAAATTATATACATGCAAACCTACAAAAACAGAAAACAAGGGGAAAAAAGAAAAAACTGCATTCTATATTTTTAAATATGACTGAGTTTAATATGATTTGAAATGTTAAGTGTACCATTGTTAAATTTTAAAATAAAATGATTTACTTTGTACTCCATATTTCACTCTAAGAAACAGATTTCCTCCTCTGGCTTTTAAGAATGGCAATAATTAAAACATTTGTTTTAATAATATACCTTTTGTTAATGTAAAAATGCTCCTCCTAGAAGAGTGAAGGTGCTTTGTTGTACAATTCCACAGTTGCTATGGGGATCACCAAAATGTCTTTTTTTTTATCTTAATGTTCTGAATTAACATGTATATCTCACAAGCTGACACATTCATACCTGTCCTTAACCAACATTATCTAAGAGGAAAATAAGAGATGTAGAGATTAGAAATTTCCTAAAAGAAAATCAAAAGTCTATAATGCATTTATTAACATCATATATAATTGAATACAATAATCTTTTAAGAGAAAGGGCTGCATGCACTTTATCAAGGGGAAGCAGAATAATTACATTTTCTAGCATTCAAATAAATGGTATTGAATGACGGGCAGATGGGAAAGTCTTGGGCCAGAGGTCATTATTGTGACCTTTTTCAAGATTGGCTGCAAATCCATCATACTCTACAGTTGAGAGCTGCTAATGAGTTCCTAATTAGGAATTAGTCAGCCATATTAGTAATACGTAATATCGCCCAAGCCTGTCAACAGGGGTTGAAGAACATTCACTATCCTGAATCTTGGGATTTTTATTGATGTCTGCCCAAATAGGTGACCTTTGCTATAGTGCATACATTTTCCTTTTGGAAAAGTAGTTCCATTTCCTAAAAATACAAGGAACAATGGTCCTAAAAATCCTAAAAGAAATGTCCTAAAATACAGAAAGTATTTACTGCCAGTAAAAGTTTCTTTTTAAATCTACCCCCATTTAATCAGTTTTTATTCTTATTTCTTTCAAAAGATATCCAATGTCATTGTTTAGTATAGGGGTGGGTGTGTGTGTGTGTGTGTGTGTACATATACATGGGCTTCTTTGGTGGCTCAGATGGTAAAGAATCCTCCTGCAATGCAGGAGACCCGGGTTTGATTCCTGGGTCAGGAAGATGCCCTGAAGAAGTAAAAAGCTACCCAATCCAGTATTTTTGCCTGGAGAATTCCATGGACAAAGGAGCTTGGTGGGCTACAGTTCATGGGGTCGCAAAGAGTCAGACACGACTGAGCAACTAAAACTTTCATTTTTTCTCTCTCTATATATATATAAATAAAATTGTGAGGGCTCCCCTGATAGCTCAGTTGGTGAAGAATCTGCCTGCAAAGCAGGAGACCCTGGTTCAATTCCTGGGTTGGGAAGATCTGCTGGAGAAGCGACTGGCTACCCACTCTAGTATTCTTGGGCTTCCCTTGTGGCTCAGCTGGTAAAGAATCCACCTGCAATGTGGGAGACCTGGGTTCAAGCCCTGGGTTGGAAAGATCCCCTGGAGAAGGGAAAGACTATCCACTCCAGTATCTGGCCTAGAGAATTCCATGGACTATATAGTCCATGGAGTTGCAAAGAGTTTGAAAAGGGTAAAAAAAAAAAAAAAAATGCCTCTGATTATTTTGTTTCTGTAAAAGCCATTTCATTAAGTTTCAAATTTGGGATTTTAAGAGATAAGGATATCACCTTTGGCCTCAGTTTAGGATGTATGAATTCAAAATTCAAACCAACATTAAACAGCAGCGCTTAAACAATAATGCTAAACTCAGTAATGGAAAAGAGAGGGATTAGTCAATTTTTCCTTAGGATAGCCACATGAAAGAAGTTGAACATTGTGATTCCTAGTCACCATTTTCACATTTTCCCAAGTGAAATATTTCATACAGCCTTTCTGAACAACACTTAATCATTAAAATATAACTTAGACTGACACATATGTGGCCAAAAAGTTGTGCAGACATAAAATCACAGTGGAGCCTCTTAAGGACTAGATTTTGCAAAATTACAAGGTATCTGATGACAAAATAGCAAAGAAGTTTTGAATAAAGAAAAGAAAAAGGAGGAAGTTCCTTTGATTTCAGACAACCAGGAGAGACTGAGTGTATATCTTGGATCTGTTCAGTTATTGGTTCAAAAAATAAAAAAGATACAGTTAGAAACACAAGTAGCAAGAGATATATGTCTTGGAATGACTAGCAGTTTTGAATTATTAAAGTGAACTGTATTCAGTGAATATCTGCAGTGATCATTGCATTCTTTGATCAACTGAAAACCGTGTTTTCAAAAGAATGAACTCCTTAAAATTTATTTCTCCCAAAATAGTTTTAAGTATTCACCCATACTCTATCTTGAAATATTTTTTAATGAAAAACATATCCTTAAATAAAACATACACACAAATTTACTAACCTATTTAATTTAGGTGTTTTTTTTTTTAAGATTTACTTTATGACCATCCAGTAAGTAAAATGATTTTAACATCAAGCTTTGCAGCGGAAGTTTATAGTCACAAGTACAGTGTGAGAAAAACTGTCTAATCACAGAACTGTATTTATGTTGTTTTCCTAGGAACTGATTTAAAGCAAGGTACTAAGGAGGCTCCAGACATATTTCTATTAAGGAAAAGCATAATTCACTTGCATCCACTCAATCAAATGAGTTTTTATGGGAAAAAATAACAACCCAGCTGTCAGTAGCAAATGGGTATGTAAGCATAAGGAGAATCTGGAGGATGGTCTAATGTAATCATGAGCCTCATGATTAAATCCTCCCCTACTACCCTTACACGAAGAGGCTATAAGACTCTCCATGAACTCTAGAAACTAATGCCTAAGATTCCCCAGCTCCTTCTTACAGGACTTAGTTCTACTTCTTAGAGTCATCCAGTGCAAGTTGGTTTTGTCCCAGTCATGTTACAGAATCTGAACAGATCAGTCACCCCCTGTTGAGCTTTCTGACATCCCATGAAAGATGGGCTGACCACATATTTGATAATTTGCAGACAGTTGTCTCCTACTTGCACTGTTGCATTTTCACTTAAAGAACAGCCTGAATCTGGATCCTAAGGGATGAGATCAGTGAGAACTAGTCTTAAAAAACCTCTGCTTTACTTTATTTATTTCACTTTCCTCAAGTATAAAATGAGAACAGAGACAGTCATGTGCAAAGTTGCTGGCAAATGGTCAGAGCTCAGTCAATAGAGGCATAAAAATATAGTAGCATTATTAGTGTCACTGTTCTTTCAAGTATACCTTCTCTAAGTTGTTCCCTCTAAGCATCAAGCTGTACTTGGGCCTTTCTTCCTTAACCAATTTACTTTAAGGTTACCTTAGTTCTTGATTCCTTATGAATGCTGGAAATTTCCTTTGTTCTCCTTTTTCTCCAAATCCACATACTCCTCAGGCAAGCCCACTCAGATCCTTCACTTCTTAGGGATTAGCAAAAAAAAAAAAAAAAATCATAATAATGTGAAGAAAGGCTTCTCTACAGGAGACAATTCTTAGATCCTCTCCATAACTAATTTCACAAACACACACACACACACAGAGGGACTTTATTCAAATTAGATACATATTAGATACATACAATTAGATACATATTAAATTAGATACAACTTGGTTCTATGTACGCTATGTAAATGAGTTGCAGGTTTGATACTTTAGTCAGTCTGAAAACAACTTGCAAGTTGTAGGTACAGAGTGTGAATTGAACAGTGTTAGGTCAGTAAATAATTTTAGTGACTTTATCTGATGCTAATAATAAATGCAATTAAAATTTGTTTCACATAAGCAATTAATACATATATGACTTGCAGTTAGAATAAGGAGCTATTGTTTATTGACACTTGGTCAGCACACAGGCAAAAAACAGATGGTATGTTCCAATTTGGTTACTTGAAAAGAATTTAATAAAGAGCCTACTGCACAGGTCTGGGCAGGGTGTAGAAATAAGAAAGGGGGTAGCGCTAGGGAGCTACAGGAATTAGTAAGTGGGAGGTTGTCCGTTACCATCCTCAGGCTTAAAAGTGAAAAATGCGAGCTGGCCCACAACAGAATGAGACCGCTGACTGGCCAAGACTATGTGGCTGTAGCTATGAAGCTGGTCGTGGGAAAGAGCAGAGCCAGAGGGGCAATAATGGGAGGGGTTAGAGAAATAAACACCTGACCCACTCTTCCCCCTCCTTCCTAACTCCAGCTAGCACTCCCTCTGGCTAAACTCAACGGAAGGCAGAGGCCAAGACAGTCCCTGTGAAGAAGACAGACAGTAGATTTAAAGGAACAAAAAGAGGCTAGTGAGCACAATTCTAAGTAATCTTAGTGGAAAATATTTTTTCCAGAAATAAACATATTATTTCAAAACTCTAAGTGATTTGTAAACCCTGATGTTATCTTAAGGTGACAAGAAGAAAAAGAAAAATGTAACCACTCCTTTGGGTGATATTATGCTAGATTATAACTATTAATAAGAATAAAATAGAAATACATACATATATATATATATAAACCAGTTTACTGAACATACTATCAAGGAAGTTTAAAATAGCAATTGGAGTATGTATTGAGCATTAAATGTAATTATAAAAGTGTGCTTGCATTTTTTTAAATTGTATATTAAAGAAGTTAAAACATGTGAGCACAATTAGTGTGACACTATTCTGAGCTGAATATTTCAATCATTTATTATTTGAATACTGAACAACTAAGAAGATACTACACTCTGGCTGTAACAGATGTAACCCTGATCAATCCCCATCTTAGATATCATTTCTATTGGCTTCTTAATACTGGTGGACAGGTAAGTGAGGATGGGAATTATGTATTATAATGTATTAAAATACTAGATGTATAATACTAAATGTATTAAACTATGAAAGTAACATTTTTTTTTTTTTAGCATATTTACAACCCAGGCTAATACTGCTCTAGGCTCAAATCATGAGTTGTTTATACAAGACTTCAGTTTCAAGGGTATATAATGCAAATTGCTTTGAGAAAATTAAAAAATATTCAAAGATGATTACTGCTTCAATCGATAGTTTCACAAAATATGTATGTTAAATACACTAATATTACACTCTTAGATACCTTTAAGCAAGCCCACAATACCTACAGTTAATGTAAATGAATGAGCAACAGTCTAACAACTGTCACACAAATTCCAAACACATGGTATGATTAGAGATTCCGGGGTATCATTAGATCTTTTTCTCCCAATTTTCCACTTTTAAAACATAAAACTGAGGAATGAATACAAATGCCTAAGGAAAAATAAAATAATGTATAGTTTGGATTCTTCAACATTAAGAGAGGAAAACATCAAAAAGAAAGTTGAGAGAATCCCACTCTTTATCATCCAAGTCACTTTCCAGACACCCTATAACTGTTGGCTTTGCACCATGTGGAAAATAAACTACAAGCAGCCAGTATATATAAATAAATGAATAAACAAACAAATAAATAATTTAAATAAATTTTAAAATAGAGATGGAACAATAAAATATAGGAATTCATTATTCATAGTAGAGATTTTGTTTACTATAGGCAGGCTGCAGTGCTCTAACAAGAGAAATGTTTATGATGCATTCCATTCTTCTTCCTCAAGAGAGGATGCTCAGGGCTAATGGAATAATATTAGAGGATAACATGCTTACTGAGTCCAGGAAGCTCCTTACTATATTACTTGGTAACAAATGTGTAGACCTTCTTTTCCCTAGTGCTTCCAAATACTGTAATTGACAGTGAGGGCAAACATAATTCTAAAAATGTAGAGGTTTCAAAGTAGCTTATATAGGTCATTTTTCAAGAGGTGACAGAATGTCAGAGGAGTAGGAGAGAGTGAAGAGACAGAAAAAGATGGACAAAGAAGCAAAAACTGCCACGATTATGTTGGCTTTGACAAAACTGTTTATGCAAATAATATTAAAAATATAGTCAGAGAGGCCCCCAAGAACAATTTAGTTGAGAAAGTATCCTTAAACATACACGCAGGGACTTCCCTGGTGGTCCAGTGGTTAAGAATCCTTTGGGCAACGCAGGGACATGGGTTCGACCCCTGGTCTGGGAAGATCCCACATGCCTTGGGTTAAGTAAGCCACACGCCACAACTACTGAAGCCTGTGCACTCCAGAGGCCATGAGCCACAACCATGGAGAGCTGTACATGTAGAGCCTGTGCTCCACAACAAGAGAATCCACCACAATGAGAAGCCTGTTCACCACCGCAAGAGAAAGCTTGAAGGTAGCAACAAGCACCCATAAAAATCCATACACATAAAACAACAATCAAACACGATCAATACAAATATTGTCCATTTTATACTCCAAATTATGTTGATAGTTTAATCTATCTGCAGATGACATACTATATATACCAAACTCTAAAGATGACACCAGAAAAATACTATACCTAATAAATGATTTTAGTAAAGTTGCAGGATATGTTAATACATAGAAATCCACAGTAACAATGAACAATCAAAAAGAGCAATTAATTTATCAATCACATTTATAATCAAATAAAAAATAATTAAAATACCAAGAAATAAATCTACCTAAGGAGGCAAAATATTCAAACACCTGTACTCAGAAAAGTGTAAGACGCTGAAAAAACTGAAGATGACACCAATGGAAATAAACACCTTGTTCATGAATTGGAAAAATTAATATTGTTGGAATGACTATACTTTGTAAGGCAATCTATAGAGTCAATGTAATCTTTATCAAACACCAATGGCATTTTTTCACAAAACTAAAACAAATAACTCAAAAGGTCATCAGAAAATTTGGCAAAAGGCCCAGAGTAGTAAAAACAATCTCAAGGAAGAACATTGCTAGAGGCATCACACTCCTTCATTTCAGAACTATATACAAAGCTACAGTAATTAAAACAATATGGTTCTAGCACAAAAACAAACACATAGATCAATGAAACAGAAGAGAGAGCCCAGAAATGAACCCACAGTTATACAGTCAATTAATCTATGACAAAGGAGGCAAGTATATACAATGCAGAAAGACATTCTTTATGATAAGTGATGTTAGGAAAACTGTACTACTTTGTCACACCTATATAAAAATAAATTAAAAATGGATTAGAGACTTAAAAGTAAAAGCTGAAACCACAAAACTCCGAGAAGAATATACAGGCAGTATGCTAATTGTCTCAGCAATATTTTTTGGATATCTCTCTTCAGACAAGGGAAACAAAAGCAAAAATAAACAAATGGGACTACATCAAACTAAAACAGTGAAGAAAACTGTCAACAAATAGAAAATGCCACCTATTGAATGGAAGAAGATATCTGTAGATGATATATCTGATAAGGGTTCAATATCCAAATACACAAAGAACTCATACCACTCAACATCCAAAACAAAAAAAAAAAAAATAAGGAAGAAATGTGCAGATAATGTAGACATTTTTCCCCCAAAGAAGACATACAGATGACATTGAAAAGATGCACAACATCATTATGCACTAGGGCTGATATATAAACCTAAGGAAATTGTATTCTTGTGATAGTACTATTTATGCATTAATGAATGAAGATAATAATGATTAAAACAAGAAAACAAATATAAGTGGCTTCAGTAATATTAAAGATTTGTTGAACAAGAATAACTTATACTCATTGATTTCTTTGGGTGACTGATGACGTTGGCAAGAGTTGTAAATGTTGAACAAGAAAAATAATGCAAGTATCTTCTGGATAAATGAGGATAGTAATCATTTCTATTTTTAGCAACCACTGTACACTACACATTCTGCATATACTATATCAATCAGTTCTCTGTATTTACAAATTCCCCACACCAAGGGATTCAATCAGCCTCAGACTCAACCTTCCTTGGCTTCCATCAACCATGGGTCAAAAATATTTGGGAAAAAAAACTTCCAGGAAGTTGAAAAGAGCCAAACTTGAATTTGTCTTGTGGTGACAATGATTTATGCAGCATTTACATTTTATTAAGAATTATAAGTAATATAGAAATGACTTAAAGTAAATGGGAGGATGTGTGGAAGTTATATGCAAATACTAAGCCATTTTATACAAGAGACTTAAGAATCTGTGAACTTTGTTAAAGCCTAGTAGGGTCTTGGAACAAATTCCCTTGGATACCAAGAGACAACTGTACTATACTTCAGCATACATTGGTTACAAGTGATTTTCTGATTTTCCAGATGAAGAAACTGAGGTACAAAGATGTGGAACAATTTGACTCTAACCACAGAGTTTGAGGGAGAAAGATTTCTAGTCAAGTTTTAATAAATTCCAAGGTCCTTGTACATTTCTTCTAAGATATATCTGATCCAAGGCACTAATGGTATATTACCTGAACAGAGGCAAACAAGCCAAGTGGAATCAGTTTGTCTATCTCCTTGTAAATGATCAAAGTACTCAGGAAGTGGACAAGACTTGAAATTCGAAGGTGACCACCACGTAATAACATGGCAATTCTATTCTTCGTGAGAAGATTGTATCAAAAAATAAGAATCGAATTCAAAGTTACTGAAAGCTCCCAAAGTGAAAGTGAAAGTTGCTCAGTCCTGTCCAACTCTTTGGGACCCCATGGGCTGTAGCCTGCCAGGCTCCTCTGTCCATGGAATTCTCCAGGTAAGAATACTGGAGTGGGTAGCCATTCCCTTCTCCAGGGGATCTTCCCAAACCAGGGATCAAACCCAGGTCTGCCACATTGCAGGCAGATTTGTTACTGTCTGAATTACCAAGGAAGTAAAAGCTCCCAAAGTTCAGTGCAAAAGTTCTGCGTTTGGCTTCACGGTGAGCAATTCACAGAGCAAGCATGGCTGCCTTTCACTACTTCTCTGCCTCACTCATTTTTTCTTGTAAAGAAGGAAACAAAGGGATCATCCAGGAAAGAGCTAAAATTTCTTTTTGTATTTGTTGAACTAAAGTCTCAATAATTCTCACTGGTGTTTAAACATTTTCACTTCTCAGATAAGGCATCTGGCAAAGTGTATTTTTTATTTTGCACTAAAACAAGGAATTAAAAAAATGAGTTGGTTTTGGTAAATAGCTGGAAAAAAAAAACAAAACATTTCTCATTTCTGATCAAGCTTGAAAAGTGAATGTTAGGTTAAATGTGTACAATATTTTATTTAAGGCCCTTGTGTCTTTGTTGGATGCTAATTCCCTTCCTTTGATGGGTGGGCTGCCAGTATGGCATGGTGAGGATTGTCTTCACCGACTACAAGCTTGATCAAGGGGCATTTCTGTTCTAGTTAGAAAGGTCTTATCCTCATGGCCATTCCTCATCAATATCCATCACTATACAAGCCGACTTCCTGTTATTTTGTTCTATAACTCTCAAGCCACTAAAAACAAAGAATATATCAGAACTCTGTGTTAGATACTCATGAGAGGGATGAAAAATTAAGCCCTCAAAAAATGTTAGTCATTTAACGGTGGCAGAGTCAAACTTAAATATGACTAGTAGGTGGGGCACATCAGTTAGTAATAGACAGTACCCATAGTGGTAGTAGTAATAAAAGTAATAGAAGTATAGCAGCAATAGGAGTAATGATAAGTAATATTTGCTAAGGGCTTACACTGTGATTTTATGTGCATTCACTAATTTAATGCTCTGTCTGTGAAGGGAATAGTGCACTTACGGTGGTCAAGGTTAAGAAATTGCGTCTCAAAGACTTTCAACAGAAGGAAGCTCCAGCTGCTGCACTTTGAAATACATTGCCACCTTTGTGCTAGGGTTGCTCCCTGTCCGTGACCAAAATCTGTTTCCAGGAGACTCAGGACTCCTCTAACAGTCCACATTAGCTTGCTGTGGCTTTGCTGACCCTTCTTGGACTTAATGGCAATCTATAACACTCCCATCAAATCTCAATTCCCTCATTCTTTCATGTCTGCATCACTTCTTATGGTCTCCCGGCCTTTGCCTTCTCCTTCCCTATTCTTGCCTCACAGATGCATTTTCTGTGTTAAAAAAATAAAATTAAAGTTTAAAAATAATCCTTACCCATTTTATCCACTCTTGGCTTACGCTTCTCAGAAGACCAGGACTAACACATAATAATAATAATATTATTATTATTATTTTATTAGAGAGAGAAAGAGACAGACAACACCATGGTTCAACAATGCTTATCCAAGGCCACATATCCTTTAAACTAGAAGAATGAGGTTTAATCAGAGGCTTCTGATTTCAGAACTTACTTTATTAACCACTGTGGGGATTCAGGAAAAAAACCCTCCACAAGGAGTGCCACTTCAGCATGTGGATTACTCTGAGCTAAAGGCAACTGAGACCCCACATGTTCAAGAGAAGGTATTGCCCCTCTCAACTATATAGAAGAAATCATATTGACAATTTTTTTTTCAAAAAAGAGTTATTACTAGAGATATATTTTAGCTAAGAGTCCCCACCTATACAAAGCAGAACAAATATCTAAATACCAAACATCTACTTTTCTTATCATGCTGTGAACGACCCTCCTCTTCTAGAAAGCCCCTTAGCAGTCCTTAGCTCAGGACAGCACATAGACCTCATTTTACCCTTTCTATCTCTGAATTCCTCATGTATGTGGATTTCTGTATGTACAGAACTAGATTTTATTTTCTCCTGTCAATCTATCTCATGTCAATTTAATCCTTAGACCAGTTAGGAAGGGCAAAGGATGACACCACTCCAAGACCTGGGAAAGTTATAGTAGGAAAGGAAGCAGACAGAAAATCTATGTCAGCTACTCAGAGCAACTAGGGAAAAGCTTCAGGCTACATAGGAGAAACAAAAGGTGGCATGGAGCTGTCATCCTACAGCGGCCCCCTTCCCAAACTGGCGATTACCGGTGACCCATATCTTTGCAGGTAGATAGATCTTCAAGCTTTATGTGTCTACTGATGCTGGGAAAGACTGAGGACAGGAGGAGAAGGGGATCAACAGAGGATGAGATGGTTGGATGGCATCATTGATTCAATGGACATGAGTCTGAGTAAACTCCAGGATATAGTGAAGGACAGGGAAGCCTGGCCTGCTGCAGTCCATGGGGTCACAAAGAGTCAGACACAACTGAGTGACTAAACAACAATTTCCAAGATGAGTTCTGTCTCTATTTACATTTTCCACCCTGTATATCCTTCCCTTGGGCTTCCCTGGTGGCTCAGTGATACAGAATCTGCCTGCAATGCAGGAACCACAGGAGACACGGGTTTAATCCCTGGGTTGCGGAGATCTTCTGGAGGAGGGCATGGTAACCCAATCTAGTATTCTTGCTAGGAGAATCCCCATGGACAGGACAGCCTTGTGGGCTACAATTCATAGGGTTGCAAAGAGTTGGACACAACTGAAGAGACTAAGCACACATCCTTTCCGTGGGAACTATACCATGAAAATTACTGAAATAAAGTACACGCTTTGCATAACAATGGTTTAAAAGTTTATAACAAAGACTTAAAAGCTTACTATATACTAAACCACTGCATTTACGTTTTGTAAGTCTGGTAAACCTTCTTTGCCTCATGCCACCAAATGATTTATGCTTTCTTATAGCAGAACTAGTTGCAAGAGGTTATATATTTGCAACATCAGTGAAATATAGACTCATCTGAGTCAGCCACTTACCATGATACTATTTTTTATCTATTCCTCTATGTCCCTGTTTAACCTTAATGTCAGTCAGTTCAGTCGCTCAGTCGTGTCCAACTCTTTGCGACCCCATGAATTGCAGCACGTCTGGCCTCCCTGTCCATCACCAACTCCCGGAGTTTACTCAAACTCATGTCCATCGAGTCAGTGATGCCATCCAGCCATCTCATTCTCTGTCGTCCCCTTCTCCTCCTGCCCCCAATCCCTCCCAGCATCAGGGTCTTTTCAAATGAGTCAACTCTTCACATGAGGTAGCCAAATTATTGGAGTTTCAGCTTCAGCATCAGTCCTTCCAATGAATATTCAGGATTGATCTCCTTTAGGATGGACTGGTTGGATCTCCTTGCAGTCCAAGGGACTCTCAAGAGTCTTCTCCAACACCACAGTTCAAAAGCATCAATTCTTCAGCACTCAGCTTTCTTCACAGTCCAACTCTCACATCCATACATGACCACTGGAAAAACCATAGCCTTGACCAGACAGACCTTTGTTGGCAAAGTAATGTCTCTGCTTTATTAATGTGCTATCTAGGTTGGTCATGGCTTTCCTTCCAAGGAGTAAGCATCTTTTAATTTCATGGCTGAAATCACCAACTGCACTTTATGTAGATGGAGTCAAATGTGAAAGGGTCCATATTGTTTAATCTGTTTTCAGATAATGAATTTTCCACCATTTTTACTAGAAGAACTAACATCTTTCTTTCCTTTCTACCTTCCCTCCGTCTCCCATCCTTGTCTCTCATCCCTCCCTCATCTATAACAGGTGTGAATATTATAGTCTGATACATGGACTTGAGAGACACAGTAGCCAAAATACCTCAAAATAAGGTCATAGATAATTTAGTATTTTAACACACAATTAATTTTCCTAATAATTTTAGTCCAACAATTTTTGAAACTTTAAAATTGCCTATTTTATCTTATATCCCTTCATTTTTCCCCTTCCAATGAGGCAAAGAAAGAAGCTTGGATCCTTTGGTAAGATATTGAATTTATTATTTTTAAGTTATCTTCTAATTCTTTCTATGAATAACACTTCAAAATATATAGTTTGGCACAACGGTAGCATAGCTATGATAACACCACTCCTGTTTTAAAAGCTGTCCCAGTCACAGAATGTTATTCAGTACTCAGTGAGAACTATAACCTAAAGAGATTTTTTTTAATGTATTTAATTCTTCAAGGTCATGGTATATAAAATTTTCAAGCTTGGTCTTTCTTTTTAAAGGTTGAGAGGTTAGGTGATTTGGTCACAATTTATCTCACTAATTAAACCCAAATGCCCTAAACTTCCTAACAAACTGCCTTCCATTCTTCACCTCACTTTGGAGCTGAGCCTGTTATTTATCCAGATCTCTCTGTGAAATTCTCTTTAACTCGGCTCCATCAATTATGTTCAAATGACGCTTCATTCCACACCAAGCATACTGAGGTGAGTGCCATTCTGGAGCAAGCAAGACCTTTTGATCTATTTGGAGTCATTTGTGCATTTCACCTTTTAGGTGACCCTACTCACATCTCATGTGCACCTTCTCTTTTTTAGTTGACAAAATCTTTACTATCATTTATTTGGGAAGAATAAATATGTTCACTGACCTGTTTGAACTGTCAGATATTGCTTCTAACACTTGTAAAGATCCCTGTTAGTATATTGATGGGAGAAAAAAAGGATACTGTATGGTGGCTTGCTAGACACTTTCAAAGAAGATTAAAAGTTTCATAGTAAAAAAAAAATCAGCCTCACTCCCCTGCAGTTTTCTTCTTATACATCCTATAACCCTTAATGAAAAGAGAATTGCAATATTATTTGTCATTAATAATGCTTCACACAAAGAAATGCCCCAAATCTGAGTATTTGTCATATTATCATAACTACTTACATGACTACTTATTAAACTATTTACCAGATAAATATAGTATAATACAGGAGAGAATCTAGCTGGCCTTACTCAGAGAATCACTGTTCAATTTTTTTTTTAATTTTTATTTTATATTTGAGTAGTTGATTATCAATGTTGTATTAGTTTCAGGTATATAGCAAAGAGATTCACTTATACATATATACATATCAATTCTTTTTACAATTATTTTCCCATTTAGGTTATTGCTCAGAGTACTGAGAAGAGTTTCCTGTGCTATACACTAGGTCCTTCTTGGTTACATATTTTAAATATAGCAGTATGTACATGTCAATCCCAGCCTCCTAAGCTATCCCTTCCCCTCTGTATCCTTCCCTCCTGGTATAAGCATAAGTTTGTTCTGTAAGTCTGAGTCTGTTTCTGCTGTAAATAAGCTCATTTGTAGCACTTTTTAAAAGATTCCACATAAAAATGACATGATGTGATATTTGTCTTTCTCTGCCCTGCTTCACTTAGATGATAACCTCCAAGTCCATCTTCCTGCTGCTGGTGTTCAGTTGCTCAGTTGTGTCCAACACTTTGCGACTCCATGGACTGCAGCATGCCAGGCTTCCCTGTCCTTCACCATCTCCCAGAGCTAGCTCAAATTTGTGTCCATTGAGTCAGTGATGCCATCCAACCATCTCATCCTCTGCACTTCTCCTCCTGCCCTCAATCTTTCCCAGCATCAGGGTCTTTTCTAACGAGTCAGCTCTTTGCATCAAGTGGCCAAAGTATTAGAGCTTCAGCATCAGCCCTTTCAATAAATATTCAGGATTGATCTCCTTTAGGATTGCCTGGCTTGATCTCCTTGCAGTCCAAGGGACTCTCAAGAGTCTTCTCCAATACCACAGTTCAAAAACATCAATTCTTCAGCACTCAGCTTTCTTTATGGTTCAACTCTCATCCATACATGAATACTGGAAAGACCATAGCTTTGACTATATGAATCTTTATTGGCAAAGTAACATCTCTGCTTTTTAATATGCTGTCTAGGTTGACCATAGCTTTTCTTCCAAGGAGCAAGCACCTTTTAATTTCAAGGCTACAGTCACCATCTGCAGTGATTTTGGAGCCCAAGAAAATAACATCTGTCACTGTTTCCATTGTGTTTCCCCATCTATTTGCTATGAAGTGATGGGACCGGATGCCATGATCTTAGTTTTTTGAATGTTGAGTTTTAAGCCAGCTTTTTCACTCTACAATTTCACCTTCATCAAGAGGCTCTTTATGTTGTTGCAAATAGCATTATTTAATTCTTTTTAATGGCTGAGTAGTATTCCATTGGGGGATTCCCTGGTGGCTCAGATGGTAAAGAATCTGTGTGTAATGCAGGAGACCCAGGTTCGATCTCTGGGTCAGGAAGATCCCATGAAGAAGGGAGCATCAACCCACTCCAGTATACTTGCCTGGAGAATCCCATGGATAGAGGAGCCTAATGGTCTATAGTTCATGGGTTCGCAAAAAGTTGGACACAACTGAGTAACTAATGTACATATGTAACATGTCTTCTTTGTCCATTCATCTGTCAATAGACATTTAGGTTGCTTCCATGCCTTGGCTGTTGTAAACAGTGCTGCTGTGAACACGGCACATGTACACTTTCAAACCAAGCTTTTATCTGGATATATGCTCAGGAGTGGGGTCTTTGGATCATAGAGTAGTGCTATTTTTAGTTTCTAAAAACTTCCACACTTTTCTCCTTGGCGGCTGTACCAATTTACATTACCACCTACAGTGCAGGAGGGTTCTCTTTTCTCCACACCCTCTTTAGCATTTATTGTCTGTGGAATTCTTGATGATGGCCATTCTGACTGGTGTGAGGTGATACCTCATTGTAATTTTGATTTGCAATAACTAGCAATGCTGAACATCTTTTCATGTGCCTCTTGGCCATTTGTATGTCTTCTTTGGATAAATGTCTATTTAGGTGTTCTGCCCATTTTTTGACTGTTCAATTATTTGGATTATCCTTAAAGACAAAAACCAAAGAGTATGTTGTGAGTCAATTTAGCGGGAAACATAATAGACACACAGATTTTTTTTAACAATAATTTTTATTTGTATGAAAATGGTCTCTCCTATGAATTTTCACTGTACAATTTGCATTTTAAAGGTGTTATTTTAAGTGGGCATATTTTTAAGCATATACTAATTGGATCTGGCTTTAGTTTCTTGCAGCTGACGAGATGGGAGTAGTTATTGTCTTTCCCCAGACAAACACATTGAAGGGTGGTTAGAACTCTATAGAGAGTGGGGATAAGAACTAATTGCCCTAAAATCAGCCTGCTTAACTCAAATGTATCATGTGCTCTTTCTTCTATCATTAATGTTTGCCTCTTTTTCCAAGAGAAAAAGAAACAACTTTTCTTATTTCTCTCTTACTTTCCCTCGACTTCTCCAGTTTTCAGATAGTCCAACATGAATTCTGCTGCCAAAAGACACAGCAGAGATCCATTGCCCACTGTGAACTGGCTCTTGGTGTTAACCAGGCAACTGTATAAAGAAGAATGAAAATCATGTGATAAAATGCATTCACCTTCATCTGTTGCCTTTAACCTGGGCTATGATTCAGTAGAATTCTCACAGAAGAGAGATAAAGGGACCGCTGAGAAAAACCAATTTTCACATAAAAGTCATTGCACATAAAAACTTGTCAATTGTAATATCTTTCTTTATTTTTCACATCTTTTATTTAAAATAATATTACAAAATAGAACATTTCTTGCATAATCCTATACTTTTAGAAATAGAGCACTCACCTTATCTACTTTCAAACTTTTTGAAACCATCTCCTTTCCTTACACTTATTCCTCACTCTCAATTGGTGTTTTCCACAACTAGGCATCTTCCCCTTAAATAGTATAATAGAGAAGAAAATAATAAACTGTCATATGACTGACAGCTATATGAGTTACTTAAGACAAATGGAGTCTGGATTTCACAGCTCAATAAAGTAGGACTTCTACTTTCGAAGTGATTAGCTGTTTCAAGCGATGTCTGTGTAGTTTAAAACTGAAATGTGTTTTAAAATATTTCATAAATTATAAACTTGTTTTGACTCAGTTGAGTTAATATTCCTAAAAGATAAAGAAAAAAAAATAATAACCAGTGATCTACTGGGAAAAGGTCCTTGACAGAATCACTGAAAGTGCCATTTAAATAATAACTTGACTCAGGAAGTCTCATTGAATTTCAGACCCAAGGAGTCAATATGGATCAAATATACCTATTCCTTGCATGCCAGTTGTCTCCAAAGTTTTAAAAAGAGGCCTAAAGGTCTCCGTATTGTCTTTTCGAAGCAAAATGTAAAGATTAATAGCCGGGAAATCAGTGGACAAACAAAAGCCAAAATGAAAGAGGTCTGAGGGAAGCTCGATCAGAATACAGAGAGGCAAAATTTTAATATTACCTGATACCTGTTAGAATCATGAAAAAGAACACAAATAACAAATGTTGGCAAGGCTGTGGAAGAAAAGGAACCCTTGTACAATGTTGGTGGGAATGTAAATTGGTGCAGCCACTGTGGAAAACAATATGGAGGTTTCTCACAAAACTAAAAACAGAACTACCCTATGACCCCACAATTCATTCCTGGGTATATATCTGCAAAAGCAAAAGAATACTAATTCAAAGATATACATGCAACCCAATGCTCATAGTAGCATTATTTACAATTGCCAAGATATACAAGCAACCTAAATGAATGGAGAGAGAAAATGCGATAATATTTACACACACACACACACAATGGGATATTACTCAGCCATAAAAATGAATAAAATTTTACCATTTGCAACAACATAGATGGACCTGGAGGATATTATGCTTAGTGAAATAGATCAGACAGAGAAAGACAAATACAGCATGATGTCACTTTTATGTGAAACCTAAAAAATTAAACTAACTAGTAAATATAACAAAAAGAAACAGACTTGGAGAACAAACCAGTGGTTACCAGTGGGAAGGGGCAATACAGGAATAGGAGATTAGGAGATACAAACTACTATGTATAAAATAAGCTAGAAGAATATATTGCACAACACAGGGAATACAGTCAGTACTTTATAATAACCAGAAATGGAGTATAACCTTTAAAAATTGTGAATCACTATATTAACACTGTAACATCTAATATTCTACATCAACTATATTTCAAAACACACAAAAAATTAAAAGCATGAGGTAGCTAGGGTATTATTTTGCTATTTATTAATACTCCTACATTATATAGTGTTAATCTCATTTAGTCTTCAAAATCCTCTAATGTAGAAATAATTATCCCTGTTTTAAAAATGAAGAAATGCCTAACAACAACAAAATGAACAAGCTGAGATTTAATCCAACACAGCTAATGATATAAATGAATTCAATCTCCCTAAAGTTGGATAATATGGTTAGATATTTGTGTTAATCTTATGTACAGCCCTTCAGTTAGTAGGTGCTCTAGAAGCAACTGCTAAGTCAGAGAGCTAATTTTAGTGTATGACAAAAGTTGTGGTATCAGTTTTATATGCATTATCTCATGTGGTCATTCACCCAGCTTTTATTAGCAGCCACTTTTTTGTAGAGGAGGAAGCCAAGTTTAGAAATGCTAAGTATCTTGTTCAAAGCCAGTTAACAAGTAGCAGAGATAGAATTTGAACTCAATCAGATGCCAAAACTGGTGTTATTAACCATTAGGCTTCATTGTGTCCTGAAAAGATTTCGAACTTGAAGTCAATGTTGTTCTGTTTTTTTCTTCTGCTACACTGTGATCTTTAAGCTGTACTATCCAAGAAATGCAATGTGAGCTACATATGCAATTTTATATTTTCTAGAGGTTCCTA
The DNA here is from genome assembly GCF_019320065.1 of Cervus canadensis. NCBI lineage: Eukaryota > Metazoa > Chordata > Mammalia > Artiodactyla > Cervidae > Cervus > Cervus canadensis. The sequence continues at coordinate 1,788,641 of NC_057403.1, read as the reverse complement.
GGGCAAATAGAGAAGACTAAAATCCATTTTAATAGTACATTTAACTTAAAATAATACCATTTCTATGTGTAATCAACATAAAATGCTAACGAGATTTTGTATATCCCTTCTCCTGGACTGTCTTTGAAATACAATTTGTATTTTACACATATATGCATCTCATCTCAACTGGGACTAGTCACGTTTGAAATGATCAATAGCTACCTGTGATTAGTGCCTATATTAGACCATATAGCTCTAAACCTTGTGTGTGTGTGTGTTTAGCAGTGAGTCAGTCCTTTCCTCATCTCAAGTATTAACTTTAAAATCCCAGGATTTGGTAAGTACTTATGTTTTTAAAAGCATGTATGGCAGCCAGAGTTGATAGGGCTTTTTTCCTCCTCCCTGACCATGAGTAGTTTTGTACGTACAAAACTTTGTAAATAGTCTTGTCTCAATAGTCTATTTTTGCGGTGTTTTAACACCAAACAGCCAGAAGTACTTAAAGGACTTCTTTGTCCCTGCTTCTAAAGTGATGGCTTTTCTCTGTGAACCCCACAGTTGATTAAATCTAGAATTTTGAGACCTGATGATAAACTTCAGAAAGAATTATTCTCCATGCAGCTCCCTATCAAGCCAATTACAAGTTTAGTGTTTTGAAATGACTGATTTTTAAGAGGGCATTTACTAAAATTTGTATAATTATGACATTAGGGGATACTGGACAAAGGTGACAGAGGAACATTGTCTTTGCAGAAAAGTAGACCTCATTTTTTTCACAGAGAATCTATGACTACTTCAGAATGATAAAAGCTATGGTTGTTATGACACCTGTGAAAATGAGCTAAGCTGGCAAATAAATGAAAGCTGGGAAAATTATTAAAATTATTCATAAAATCTGACTTTCAAAATTTGAATTAAATACCAATCTCAAATCTTTCTTAAATTACTAAGTAATGAATATTTTTCACTACTAATATATTTAAATAATTTTCTTACATTAAGCATGCTTATAGGGGTAGAGTTTCTCTAGGTGGAACTGAAAGCTAGAAACATAGAAGTTTTTAAACCACACTGAGGTTTTTTTGTACATCTCATATGCACCCACCCAAGTAGCTATGAGATGTTTGTCTGTTTCTTTTCCCTTTCTTCATTAATGCTTGGTCCTAAGTTATTTGTATTATAAACTACATGCCATGTGGGGAAATGGTTTGCAATGGTCAGGGTAGAAAAACAGACTTTATTCTTATGGAATTAGATAGAAAACAAACACTTCAAAATTATTACACAAAATACTTCAAATGATTACACAAATAATGACAAAGTGTCTAGAAGGGAAAACAAATGCACTTTGAAAAGAGCTTATAACAATGATATTCAACCAAGAATAAAAACTCAAGATCATCTATATTATTTTTTATTTATGACTGAGTAACATTCTATTGTATATAATATACCACATCTTCTTTATACATTCCTCTGTTGATGAACATTCAAGTTGCTTCCATGTCCTGGCTATTTCAAACAGTGCTGCTATGAACACTGTGGTGCATGTATCTTTTTGAATTACAGTTTTCTCTGGGTAAATGCCCAATGGTGATCTGAATGCATATACTGATAAGGGTTCATTTACTTATTCATCAATTTATCTGAAGCCGCAAATACTAGAATGCAAGACATGATGCTGAGGACTGGGAAGGCAAGCTTGAGGAAGACAAACTGACCTGTAAAAGGGGGCTCTCTGCTCCCTTTGAATGCTGTGTGATTCAGAAAGCAATGCAGATCATGTTACCATAATAAAAAGTTACCAAGTAATAAACAGCTCATTTGCTATTTCCTCCAAAATGAAGACAAAAATGATGCACAGAAGGTAGATTTTACCTTTGAGTTTTCCCTATTTTAAAAAATGTTTTTAAAGAACATGTATGTGTACCTATATGTGCCTTTATTAAGTGCCAGGTGCTGCTATACCACTTTATATACAAGGTTTAACGTAAGCCAATTAGTACAGAGCACTGGCCATTACATAAAGCAAAGTTGTAATATTTTCAAATATAGGACTCAATGATACCAACGGCACTAGTTCCATCTCATAATTTTTTGAAACAAATCTTCCTACAGTCTGAAGTCACAGAAAGTTTTTGTATCAAGATTTAAACATTGCTGAAATAGTTTGTTGTTTTTGGTGTTGTCACCTACTTAGGCTAAACCACAAATTGCAAGTTGAGGACAGTGAAAGTGGGAGCATGATATGTTTTAAACTCAAAAGTACACCTGTCAGATATTAACTGTAACTTCCTTAGTGAAGTTTGGAAATTTTTAAATTCTATTCACTCAGACAATGGGCATCCATTTTGTCACAAAACCCACTGAGGAAATCAAACCCAAACAGGATAGTTTTCTGTTTTCCGGGGAAAGTATGATAATGAAGAATATTTTCATGAATCAGTTAAGGGAAATGTCAGAGAAGTGGAACATTTCAGCAAATTCTTAAAGGATGAGGATGAATCTGAAATGAGTTCAGAAAGTGAGAATGGTGAAACAAAAGTGTGTAGGCCTCAGCAAACAGAAGGGAAGAAGCGGGTGTGTGACAGGGCAAGGACGGTTCTTGATGTAAATAGGAGAGTCACGTGGGCTATCCCTCAATCAAATACATGTTTATTTTTTCAGAAGCATTTTTCCTATGGGAAGTGTACATCTACAGTGTGCTTTGAGAAATTTTGGAGAACTAAAATCAATGTGAATGGTTCTAAATGGAGAATTTTCTACTCAAGCCAAGGAAACATGTTTTAGTAGAGCTGTCCAGCAAAGACAAAGCAGCTTTTAGAGATTTCAGATGCTGAATATATTCGAGAAAACGTGGGTCAAACACCTATGAAAAAACATCCATGCCTACTAAGGATTAGGTAACCTAAGACTCCACCCCAACCTGAAAACTTGTTATGTATTTTAATTTTTAAAGGCAGCTTTTTTAGAGAGAGAGATTCTTAAAATATTGTGATGATTTTAAATATAAATGTTTTTTCCATTGCTTAAATTTTTAATAATCTCCACCATCCAAAGTGTGTGGGAAGACAGCTGAAGTAGAGAAGTTCTAGAAATAGACATCTGATATTGCAACCCACTGTGAAAAACTTTGAAAATGGTGCACTTAGAGTTCCAGAAGCAAGCTGCCCTATTCCATCACTAAAAGAACAGCACAGACCTGGTGAAATAAATTGTTTTTTGGAGGCTAGTAATGCACAAAGGATTTAATTTATTTTAGTTCAAATGGCTCAAAAATATAGTGGCAACAATGATGAATGATATTTTCCATAAGATTTAGTCATTTTAAATAACAAAATATATAACTTTAGATACTATAAGTGACAATTTATTTGGAATTATATGCAAGATGTTGAAACATTATGCATTATCCAGTTAAATTTAATCTCATAGTGCTAACACTTGAATAGGGAAACGACATTTTTCAGAAACTTGTCCTTTCTTTAAAATGAACTTTAAAGTAAACAAATTATGAGTTACACATTGGAGGAGAAAGCCTATTCTATAATTTATTTCACGTAAATATTATTGGTTAAACTGAAGACCAGAGAGGGAATGTGACTTTTCTAATGTCAAACAAGGATCTCACAAAGTAAATAGCATGATGGGAACATAAAAATTTGCAGCCCATATTTTTATCTCAGCCTTACAAATGAACACTGTATGTAGAGCCCAAAAGACCACACACAATCCACGGGAATGGTGCTACCTTGCATTGGTTGTATTTGATTTATGAAATACAGACTAAATGCTATGCAGTAACAAGAATATACCATAAAATCCCATTAATTAAAATACCTGGAGGAATTATTCAACAACTATGTATCAAGAATAAGTATGTATAAAACAATTTGCAAGATATCTTGAAAGATAAAATTATGATTAATAACATGTTTCTATGTCTTTAAACGGGCTTCCCTGATGGCTCAGTGGTAAAGAATCTACTTGCCAATGTAGGAGACACGGATTCGATCCCTGAGTCAGGAAGATTTCCCTGGAGAAGGAAATGGCAACCCACTCTAGTATTCTTGCCTGGGAAATCCTATGGACAGAGGAGCCTGGAGGGCTACAGTCCTTCATGTCACAAAGAGTTGGACACAACTTAGTGAGTGTGTACGCACATTACTCTATAAAGACCTACATGGAAAAGAATCTAAAAAGGGTGGCTGTATGTATATGTATGACTGATTCACTTTACTGTATAGCGTAAACTAACACAACATTGTAAATCAGCTACACTCTAACAAAAAACAATTTTTAAAAAATCCCAATTTTAAAAATGATTTGGAAATAATCATTGTTCCTTAAAATGGTAGTGTTTATGGGTCCGATATTGTGCTAGCAATTCTCTCTGTAGGAACTAAATGTTTTTGGTAACACAAGGAGATCAATATATGTTTCAGAAGGAAAACTGAATTTGTATCTCAATTTCCAATCATCATGTTCTATGGTCTCCAAGAGACTTTATTTTCTTACCTGAGAGGTTATAATTGGGCTTAAGTAAACAAACTAGCCATACTGATCACAATCAGAATTACTTTATAAGTTATTTTATGAGATAATACAGTATATTGAAGTGCAGTAAGTATCTATTTACATGTTTTTGTTTACTCACTAAGTCATGTTTGACTCTTTCGCAAACTAATGGACTGTAGCCCACCAGGCTCCTCAGTCCAAGGGATTTCCCAGGCAAGTATATTGGGGTGTGGTGGGTTGCTATTTCCTTCTCCAGGAGATCTTCCCGACCCAGGGATCAAATCTGTATCTTATGTATGGCATGCAGATTCTTTACCCCTGAGTTACTGAGGTTTCCCAAGTATTTACATAAAGCAGGCCAAATTGTGAGGGGCCTCTATGCAAGGATGATGAATTTGGCCTTACACAATTTCCACACCATGTTGTTCTACTGAATATTTATACTTTAGCTTAAGGGTTCCCAATCTTTTTGGCACCAGGGACTAGCCTCATAGAAGACAATTTTTCAACAGACTCAGGCAGATTGGCGGGGGGATGGTTTGGGGATGATTCAAGCACATTACGTTTATTGTGTGCTTTATTTCTGTCATTATTACATAAGCTCCACCTCAGACCATCAGGCATTAGATCCCAGAGGCTGGAGACCCCTGCTTTAGAATACATTATTAGGTGTTAACTTGTCTTACAGGAAGAAATGTGCTTCATATTCAAAAATATTTTTAAAATCACTGGGCATGGAGTGGAGAAAATAGCTCCTAAAATAGACTTCTTCACTGCAAGACATTCAAGTCATTAGACAGGTAATATGTATCATAAGTCAACAAAGGAGAGTCAGAAGGATTAGACAGCATTTCTCAAAACTATTTGAGCCCACAACACCTTTTTATTTTAATATTAGTATTGTTTGTTATTTTGTAGAACAACTATGAACTTATTTAATGGCAATCCACTCCAGTATTCTTGCCTGGAGAAGCCCATGGCTAGTGGAGCCTGGTGGGCTGCAGTCCATAGAGTTGCACAGAGTCGAATACAACTGAAGTGACAGCCTACACACACGCACATTTTCATAACACAATTTGGGAAATCTTTGAGAAATTGATACACCAAAATAACACTGACCCAAACTTGTATATTATGCAGCTTACAAATGGTTTCTAGTGATAGATGTTCACTAGATCCAGTTAGATGCATTTAGGGGCTTTCCTGGTGGCTCAGACGGTAAAGAATCTGCCAGCAATGCAGGAGACTTGGGTTCAATCCGTGGGTTGAAAGATCCCCTGGAGAAGGGAATGGCAAACCACTCCAGTATTCTTGCAGGGAAAATTCCATGGACACAGAAGCCTGGTCCAGTGGGATACAGTACAGTCCATGGGGTTGCAAAGAGTTGGGTATGACTGAGCAGCTAACACTTTCACTTTCAGATGCAGTAAGAAACATCATGATTCTAAAACTCCACATATGCCATGATTTTCTGTGTTGTATCTTCTCATTTCTCCATGAGTTTCTTTGTCACAATCAGTTCCCAAATTTAATCACAAAATGAAGTTGAATGCTTAATTGTTATAATTATAGAAACAGTCATTTCTTAAAAGAATGGATTCGATAGATTTGGTGGCTGGCCTTTTTATAAGTCAACTCTGTCTGTTTTTCCCTGCAGATCCCAAGAAGACTATACATAAATTAGGTGGCCTAAAGCAATCCAGGTAAATTCTTTAACAAAGTGTATTTCTATTTCTTCAGCTTTCAATATGATACAGTTGCATATATCTTTAAGGTTTGAAAAAAAATGGCTTGAAATAAGGTATAAGAAAGAAATACCTATGATAGTTCCTAGCCCACAGTAGGCATTCAGAATTGGTAGCTTTGATAATAGTCTACAGACCATTAAAACAACTAGTTGAAAAAGCCTTCTTACTCCTTATTTTTAATGGAGCAAATATTAATGCATGATTTGGGGAAGGGATGTTATGTCAAAAATACTTTCAGTTTAAGTTTGGGAAAGTGTTAGAAATAGCAATGAACTTATGCATGGCTGATGGGTAAAATTAGTTATGTATGTGTAATTAGGTTGTGAAAGCTGGTGTCTATCAAAATATTTCCTCCCATCTCAGCTGAGCACACTGCTCTTTTTTTGCAAACATACACAGTATATCTGCCATGGAAATTAGCATATTTTCCATATCTAAAAGAAATAAAGACAGAATGTTAAAAAGGTAAATCACACATCAGCCTTATAAAACAATTTTCAAAATGTGTGCTCTCTTTATTTTTGCTTGGCTTTCATCACAATTGGAATGTGTGACTTAGATAAGTGAAGTGATTATAGGTATACATTTGTGCATGAGTAGAAAGAACTCAGGTTTTAGAAAAATTAGCAAGAATGGATAAATGTTAGGAAGAAAGTAAAAGGGAAGAGGACGACAGAGGATGAGATGGTTGTTTGGCATCACCGACTCAATGGACATGAGTTTGAGTAATCTCCGGGAGTTGGTGATGGACAGGGAGGGCTGGCATGCTGCAGTCCATGGAGTTGCAGAGAGTCAGACACAACTGAGCGACTGAAATGAAGTAAAACTAAGAAAAAAATATGAGAGAAGAAGAGAAATAGAATCATCTGCCAGTCTAGAGGACAGAGGTTAAAATGAGTCATGACATGAGGTGAACATTGGAGGTAATCTGAGACACATGCTGATTTTCTAGGTGAAAAACTGACAACCAGGAAAAGATGTGACTGCTCCAAGCTTGTACAAAAATTTCTGAGATCTGAAATTTGATGGCCAAAATACAAAATGCATGTTCAGTGCTCTGAGTACCAGGTAATGTGTGGATCTTTTCATTGCCACCCATTCTTCATGTTTTTAGTCATGTATTTTCTTTTTTGATGTGGACCACTTTTAAAGTTTTTATTGAATTTGTTGTAATAGTGCTTCTTTTTATGTTCTAACTTTTTGGCCATGAGCCATGTGGGATCTTAGCTTCCTGACCAGGGATCGAACCTGCACCCCTAGTACTGGAAGGTGAAGACATCAACACTGGACCATCAGGCAAGCTCCATGTATTTTCTTCTTAATGTGACCATGGTGGTTTCTATTCTCCATCCCTCTTTTAGATTTCTCCTTAATTCTTATGACCATATGACAGAATTTTTTTTCTTATTCTAATTGCTTACCTTCCATAACCAGAATATAAACTCCATTAAAATGTGTTTTTGCCTTTTTTGCCATTGATATATTCTCATAACCTAGAACAACGTATGGCTCATCTTAAGAACCTAATAAATACTTGACAAATAAATACTAAATAATGAATTAAAGCCAAAGATTGAGGGGGAAAAAGGATCTGGGTAGTATAAATACTAATGTCTTTGACTAGTTGCATAGTATTGAGTGAACTACTAACTTCCAGCATCTCAGTTGCCTTTCCAATAAAATTTATTTGATGCTATATGCAACAAAGATTGTTATAAAGAAGAAAGGAAGCCCCATCTACCAGCCAGGTTGGTAAATGAAGAAGAAAATGAAGGTACAACACAGCAAGTCCACCATGCTAACCAACAATTTCACTGTTATGAAAATTATTAACATATAATGGAACAAATGTCTGTATCAGAACAGAATAGATACTAAACTAATATTAGAGGAAAAAGGAGGTTGATTTTACCCCTAACCATTTCCTTTAAAGGTAAAATACTGGAGATATGTAAATATCCCTGATAATATTTCTCTACCTACTACAAGGTCTAAATAATAAAGTAGTAAATATACACAGTAAATATAAATGAATGTGAAAATAGAAGACCTGAAGGTAACAGGTTTTAATAGTTCAGGGATTTTCCCAGATCAATCAGTTTGGAGAATAAGTCTTTGTGAAATGCTTATACCAAAAAACACTGCCCTTCTTGACATCATTCTCATTTGTGGACAAAATATGGCTACTTTGTATGTATGGAAAAATAGAAAGAAATCCCAATTAACTAAGAAGGCAAAACCATGATGAAGTCTCTCTCTGTGTGTATATATATGCAAACATGCGAATCTATCATTATTTAAAACATAAAATAATTCTCCTCTGGTTGGAAATTTACTTTCTCTGCACATTATATCTGCCCTTTATATGCTATCTGACTCCACAAACAATTTTAGACATAGAAACATGAAGTAAAAGTTCCATAAGGGCGGCAATAATATTTGTCTTCTTACTTATCATCTTAGTACTGGAAACAAGATAAGCCCTTAATAAAACTGATTGAATGTATAAATGCAACTAAAAGTCTAGGTCCTAGAAAGGAAAAGGAAGCATGAACATTAAGATCTATAGACAAATATTTACTGTGACTAACTTTAGCTTTTAAAGTCATTGTGTCCAGACAAGAAATGGAAAATAATGGATTATATAATTATATTTTTCCAATAAAAGAAAACGTATGTTTTAAATTAGCCTTCAATAGTCATGCCTCACATACTTAACATGCACAGTAACTATTCCATGAATGTCACAAAAATTCTACACATTGTTTGCAGATCAACTTTGTAGCTCATATAGCCAATTGGATGGTACAGAGCTCTTAGTATGTTATTCAAATATACAACCAAGTTCCAAAGAGGTTAATATATAGTTCCATTAGAGCACCAAATATCACTTTTTCTTACTGTTCTTCCAGCTAACTCTTAGTTACAATAAGACTCCTCAGTCATATGTCTAAATTTAACATAAAAGTTAGATCTGCTATAGTGCACAAAGTGTTCTGCAATAATTGGTTCAATAGAGCTGGAATTATAAAACAGGTAACTCCCTCTCCTCTCTCTCTCTCTCTCGAGTGCAAACAGACACAACAGTTTCATTGCAAGCAAACAAAATAATCTTAGAATACTTCTTGCTAAGCTCTTTAAACTTCTTTCATTCAATACAAATGAAAGCTTCTAAAAACATAAGAGGTATGCATTGCACCATCTGTCAGTTGAAAAGATGGGGGAGGAGCAGAAAAATTAAAACTTACCCTCAATCAATAAGAATAAAAGATCTGGAGTAAAGTTTTGACTTCATGCCCTACCTAAGAGCTCATGTTTCGTAACTATTCAGCCGTATTAGGAACACTTTCTTGTTAACTAAAACCAATAGTAAAAGCGAACACAAAGTGGCAGGATGATCTTGGCAGGCAAATGATCATTATGAGTCTGATGAGGCTCCTTGCTGTACTCCTGGACCACACATAACATGATGTGACAGGAAGCCTCAACATATGCTGATGTTTCTGAACTGTTTTCGTGTGTGTGTGTGTGTGTGTGTGTGTGTTAGTCGCTCAGTCGTGTCTGACTCTTTGTGACCCTGTGGACTGTAGATCACCAAGCTGCTCTGTCCATGGAATTTCCCAGGCAAGAATATTGGAGTGGGTTGCCATTCCCTTCTCTAGGGGATCTTCCTAACCCAGGGATCAAACCCAGATTTTCTGCATTGAAGGCAAATTCTTTACCATCTGAGTCACTAGAGAAATGTGCTTTTCTGTACTGACCTTCAAGCTTTAATCCTATTTTGGTTTCTGGTCCATTCTTTTCCTAATTATTCCCGCATCTTGCTTTTTTCAATCCTTATTTAATTGCCAGTCTTCATTCTCATATTGAAAAAACTTAGCACTCATGAATAACATCTTAATTAGATCAGTTCTGCACCCAGTCCCCTAGGGTGCTGTCAGTTCAGTTCAGCCGCTCAGTCACGTCCTGCTGTTTGTGACCCCACAGACTGTAGCACACCAGGCTTCCCTGTCCATCACCAACTCCCGGAGCTTAATCAAACTCATATGCATCAAGTCGGTGATGCCATCCAACCATCTCATCCTCTGTTGTCACCTTCTCCTGCCTTCAACCTTTCCCAGCATCAGGGTCTTTTCAAATGAGTCAGCCCTTCACATCTGGTGGCCAAAGCACTGGTGTTTCAGCTTCAACATCAGTCCTTCCAATGAATATTCAGAATTGATTTCCTTTAGGATGGACTAGTTGGATCTCCTTGCTGTCCACGGGACTCTCAAGAGTCTTCTCCAACACCACAGTTCAAAACCATCAATTCTTTGGCACTCAGCTTTCTTTCCGGTCCAACTCTCACATCCATACATGACCACTGGAAAAACCATAGCTTTGACTAGATGGACCTTTGTTGGCAAAGTAATGTCTCTGCTTTTCATATGCTATCTAGGTTGGTCATAACGTTTCTTCCAAGGAGCAAGCATCTTTGAATTTCACGGCTACAGTCACCATCTGCAGTGATTATAAAGCCCAAGAAAATAAAGTCTCTCACTATTTCCATTGTTTCCCCATCTATATGCCATAAAGTGATGGAACCAGATCCCATGACCTTAATTTTTTGAATGTTGAGTTTTAAGTCAGTTTTTTCCACTCATATGTATAGCATGTATGCTTAAAGGTGAGGTGGGGGAAGATGTTTTGCTCATGAGTGCTATCATAAACTAAAAGTATTAGGAAGATAATTATAGAGCTATTAGGAAGTTATTACAGTGATATTAGGAAGAGAGAAGTTATCAGAAAGATACGTCTTTGGGATAATAGAAGGTCAGATATTTCTGGTACCTTGATATATGCAGGAAAATCAGCAGCAATATGCAACTGCAACAGACAGTATACAGAGACACATTTTTTTCAGAATGTATTATTAACAGAGTTGAATCAGACATTTGTTAGTTTGTTACTATGTCCTGGCCATTGAGTATATAGAGAATTATAAGATCTTGTCCTAAGTATCAAGTCTGGGCAGACAAATAAGTATTTCATGATTTTTTAAAAATAATATACAGAAACATAACTTGCTAATGTAAATGGTAGGTACTTTGCTTGTGTTTCACACCCCACTCCATCCCCACCCATAGCTCTCCTTTCTTCAAGTACAGATACAGCCACAGAATCCTTCTTATCATGGTGTCCCAGGAAAAAGCTACTAATCAGATGTGTCACAGAATATAAAACCTACGTAGATGTAGAGCTGTAAGAATATAGTTAATGAAGACTAATTTAAATGACTGAACTTTAATTGAAGAAATACTGTAACTTTTCTTTAATGACAAAAAAAAAATCCTTCTATAAAGAAGCAACAGGTTTAAGAACACAGAAGTATTCAATGGAAATACATATTAATGATACTGTTGAGCTAGGATAAAGGTTTAAAAAAGGAAAGACTCATACCAGAACTGAAAAATACCATCCATGTTTAACTATCCAAGGTTTTATAGACATTCTTGTTGACCTAACTGTATATACATGGAACTTTACCACTAAAATTTCCTCTAGTTACTTCTAATTGTCAATACCTCTCTCTTTGCTGGATGATTGTCCAAATTATGGCAGCAGAAGTGACAATGTGCTGCTAAATTAATAATCCTTAGCAGTGGACAACAACAGAAATGACTATCAGTACAAATATTTAACAGTTAAGATTGTTGTTCAATTGCTAAGTCGTGTCCAACTCTGCAAGCCCATGAACTGCAGCACACCAGGCTTCCCTGTCCTTCACCATCTCTCAAAGTTTGCTCAAACTCATGCCCATTGAGTTAGTGATGCCATCCAACCACCTCATCCTCTGTCACCCCCTTCTCCTCCTGCCCTCAATCTTTCCCAGCACCAGAGTCTTTTCCAGTGAGTCGACTTTTCATATCTGGTGGCCAAAGTATAATCACTAGACTACCAGGGAAGTTCCAAACCTCAGAATTAACTCACTTCAGATCCCCTACCATGTCTCTTATCTCTCATAGATTAACTTCAATAAAACAGTTTATGAGGTTACATATCTGTGTAGAACTTTTAACCCTCTGCTGCCTATAAAGTGAATTCTACTTATGCCTGGCATAAAACATTCATCATTTATAATCTGGCTCTAAAGTAGGACTTCCAGATTCACCCTCCATGAATACTGCTTCTGTCTCATGGACAGATTAACGGTGCCTTGTCCATGCCAGGAATTTTCAAGATTTACTGCCATAACTTTTTTACACAGAGAATTCAATCCCCTCTCTTTGCCTTTCCTGGAAACTTCAAGGATTTCTTCAAAACTTGTCTCTAACTTCCTCACATCAGTGTAGCTAGGTACTTAGCCTCCCATGTTCCCACCCACAGCTTTCTGTTCACATCCTCATAGTTGTATTTCCTGCATTGTAAGGCCATTTACAACCTTTTGACCTTATCTGGTTCACTTGATTGTTATCTCTTATGGGCAGTGACCATTTTCTATTGATTCTGAATCCACTGTACTAGTACCATCTCATCACAGAGGCATTATCAAAGAATGCAAAAAATACAACATGGATTTTGCTTCCCTAACAGTTTTACATCCAAACATTTCTAAATAAAGTATTCTTACGTGCATTATATATACATATATGTGTGTGTGTGTGTGTGTGTGTATGAAAGGTCCTCTGGAGGAGGGCATGGCAACCCACTATTATTATTCTCTGGAGAACCCTATGGACAGAGAAGCCTGGCGGGCTACAGTCCATTGGGTCACAAAGAGTTGGACAAGACTGAATCAACTTAGCGCAGCATATATATGCTGTAAACCATAGGACGCACCGGACATTGGTGGCCATTTCCCTTATATTTCCCCTAGAGAGTAAAGAGCCTTCTCTTTATAAAAATTATCTCCAGCTTGAAAGATCCAAACTCCTACATAGACCCTCAGAGAAAGCTGAATACAGCTAAAAGCAGCTTAACCTACTTCACAATTTTGCCTCCGGCTAGCCCTGACTGGAAGTACTATCAAATGGGAAAGAACTTGACTTAAATCAATATGAAATCAGGATGTAAATCTGTAGTCTCTGTGTTTAACTAAATGTTCATTGGTTAACATGTTAGCAACCAGTTTTGAGCTGTAAAAAGCTGATTTTGGGGGACAATTAAGAGCTTTAGTATAGAGAAGTGTGAACATCAGATGCTATAGGATCACAGAACCTACTGACACCAAAATAACCAACTAGATGAAAGTAGATTTGTCAGAAAGGCTGATGGTTATCTCGTTACAAACTTGCAAAGCTTATTAAGGTATTTGTACATGTGATGTCAGTGCAAAATGCCATTCGAAGTTCAAAAACAATGTAAAGTCTTTGTGTTATCCATTTTCTAAGACTGAAATTGGAATTATGGCCCAAAAAAAGCCCTTCAGAAAGTTTCAATTCATTCCAAGTCAAACCTGGTCAAATTGTTGAAATTTCAAAGCTTAGAGACAAACCTAAAGTCATGACTTTAATTAATACTGTGGACCTCTCTGGAGTGGAGATACTGCCACCTAATTAAAATGAGTCTGTCTTCATTTCTTTCCTAGACAGCTGAGATTTCGATTTTAGAAACTGAATCTGAAGACTCTCTGACCTTTGGCAAAACATTCATTCAGTTCTGAACTCTGAGCTTCCAGGGAAGCTACGATGATTATAGGACTGTGAGGTCATCTACAAAGCAGGCAGATTGCCCAGTACAGTCTGCTTCACAGAGTTCATTTTTTAAGGAGTTTCTCCCTGAGTGGCAATATCACTGCATTCCAAACATACAAGGCTAGGAAAACTTTGAAATCATTACCCTCAACAGTCTTTTGGAAAGTAAATATTAAGAGTGGAACCAATTGCCTACATTCTTACTCTGTTTACAGACAACATTATAAATACATACATTCCTTAAATCAGCAATACCATAGTGAAGTGAATGTACATATTCTGTCCTAGATGGCTTTGAGTAAATTCTTTGCACAGCAGACATTTAATGACTGTGAACTATATCCTGGCTTGGAAACATGGATAATACTTCCTGATACCAAGGGGTTTCATTACAATAGAGGAAAGGACTATGCATGTGCTAATGACTGTAAGAAAGTATATATGTAGGCTGTATGAGTAAGTTAGGCATCCTGACTTAGGCATGAGTATGAATTGCAAAACTTCCCTGGTGGCTCAAGTGGTAAAGATTCCACTTGCAATGCAGAGACCTGAATCTGATCCCTGCATTGGGAAGATCCCCTGAAGGAGGGCAGGGCAACCCATTCCAGTATTCTTGCCTGGAGAATCCCCATGGACAGAGGAGCCTGACAGGCTACAGTCCATGGGGTCACAAAGAGTCGGACACAACTGAGTGATGAAGCACACACACATGAATTCCTGAGGCTGACTCAAGGGGAATGTTACAATTAAACCTGGCTTTAGATCATGGGTTTACAGTTGGAGAAAGACAGTGAGGCAGACACATACAAGGATGCTAATTATAAAAGAAATCAAGACATTTTTTAAAACAGTGATTTTATTGTGGGTTTCCCTGGAGCCTCAGTGGTAAAGAACTAGCCTGCCAATGCAGGAGACGCAGGTTCCATCCCTGGGCTGGGAAGATCCCCTGGAGAAGGAAATGGCAACCCACTCCAGTATTCTTGCCTGGGAAATCCTGTGGACAGAGGAGCCTGGCAGACTATGGTACATAGGGTCACAAAATCAACTTAGCGACTAAACAACAACAGTGATTTTACTAAACCTCCTTTTACTAAAGGAAAGTGTTAAAAGCAAGAATCAGGACAACCTGCCACAATAAGGCAAATAGTAAAAATTAGGCAACAGTGAAATGTTATAACAATGAGGAACACTTGATTATATCAGTGTAAATTTAGAAAGAGTAATTCATTACTGGAACAGGGAAATGGGGAGAATGGAAAGGAATCCAGAATAAGACTAGTAATTTAGGAGGACACTAAAATACTCCAAGAGAGAAAGGGAAGCTTAAAAAATTATAGAAACCTAAGGGAGGAAAGGAAGAGGAATATGTGAGATAATTTACAAATTAGAATGTGTCTGAAGATATTCATTTTAGGTAGATGGGACATAAATAATACTTAAATCAGTTTATTTACAATGTACTAGATAAGGCCCCACAAAAAGTGAGAGGCCCTTTATTTATTTCACTTAACTCTAGTTACAGGCCATGATAAATATTTTATCTTTATTTACTGATAAAATAAATTGATCATATTGGCCAGTGGAGCCACAATTAAAATTGAAGATTTTCTTACCTCGAATCTCAGTCACAAGCTACCACGCTGCCTTCTGGTTTTAAAATAGGTTAATTTTAAAGTCAACAAGTAATAGTTTTGCCACTGGGTATTTAGTACTCAAGATAATTAAATTAGCATACCCTTTCTCTCTACATCCAACAACACTTCATTTGTCAGGCAGAAAATGTAGATTTTTTAATAGAGCACTGCAGTTCACTTAGGAAAGTTTGCTTCTTGACTCAGGCGACCTAGTAATTATCTCCAAATGTCTCCCAAATCCCTGAGCCTAGATAGTTCTTTCATGTAATAAGAAAATAACCTGGATCTCTTCTTACTTTATTTTTGCCACTATTCAACGAAATGGGACACAATGCCTTATCAATCTGCGGAAAATCAAAATGCACTGAAATCAAGCTTGCCAATCTCAAACTCACAAATGCACCCAGCAATTTGTGATATAAAGTATGATAAATACTTAAAAGAAATGTCTGCATATGGTGATACATAACTTCATGGATGGTTTCACAGACATATGTTAAAAATACATGGATACCCATTTTTGCATTTTTTTAAGAAAATAACTACTTTTAAGCTTTTTCCCATCATCACACAAATATTTCCTGAGAATTGGCCAACCTACACAATATTATTATTTTTTAAATATACTTTATTTCTTAAGATACTCCAACTTTATCCCTTTACTAAAGAA
Organism: Cervus canadensis; assembly: GCF_019320065.1. NCBI lineage: Eukaryota > Metazoa > Chordata > Mammalia > Artiodactyla > Cervidae > Cervus > Cervus canadensis. The sequence continues at coordinate 1,772,416 of NC_057403.1, read as the reverse complement.
GAACCAGAGAATGCCACACCTAAACTCACCCACTCCTTTTATCCTGCCTTTATTTGATGTTCTGGGAAATGCCAGTTAATGTTTTGGTTTGAGACTATGTTTTGGGTGATCACAGGAGAATATAATCTTATATTATATAATCTTCATATTTTGGGCAAATTTGATAATCTAGGGGATCGCTTATTACATTGGTCAGTGATCCTTACATGAACATCCCCAGAACAAATTATTTTTATGAAAAGGAATGTTATTCTCCCTTGGTGAACTCATATGCTACAAAATGTGAAACATCAAGACTGAATCTTGACTTTAAAATAACAGCTATCAGTGACTTCCCTGGTGGCCTGGTGGCTAAGACTCCATCCTCCCAATGCCCAAGGTTCGATCCCTGGTTGGGGAGTTAGATCCTACATGCCACAACTAAAATCCCACATGCTGCAACTAAGACCCACCCAGCAGAGCCAAATAAGTAAATAAATAAAAATATTTTTAAAAGATAACAGATATAAGTTTCTAATTATTACTTCACCTGTCATAATTTTTCTCCCCTTTTCTATCTCTATTTCTATCTTTATCATTATTTTCCTTTTTAACTCTCTACATATCAGTATTATTCAGAGGCCACACTTCACATAAAATGTTTTTTAATGACATGATAAGCAGAGTTTTCACATTCTAAAATGAATTTTATGTTTATTGTCAACTTGAGATCCTCAATGACACACAGTTAATGGGAATGAAAAATCCATAACCTCTCATGGAGCAAGCTTAGATTCTTTTTCCTAACCAAGGATCTCTTTTTCCATCTACAGCACTAGCTACCATCTAGTTTCTTTGCCACAAGCATGACCAGAGTGTGAGTTCTTCAGAAGTAGAAACCATACAATTGTTCCTCAAGCAAGACTTAATATTTTCAATAAGAGAATTGTATTTTATAAAAAATCCCCTTAATTATGAATGTGATTTGAAAAACATGTCTTTGTTTCTAACATTACATACTGGGGATATACCTGTGTCCCTTTAAAATAATCTCTTTCATGAAAAGTAAAGTTTCTCTTCCAGATCTTTTAAAAAAATATTTTTATTTATTTATTCAGCCACCCTGGGTCTTAGTTGCAGCATCTGGAATCTAGTTCCCTGACCAAGGAGTGAACCTGGGCCCCCTGCTTTGGGAGTGTGGAAGCTGAGTCACTGAACCACCAGGTAAGTCCCTTAAGTCCCTCTTCTAGATATATTTCCATGAAAAACCCTAATATGATATAATTCCTATCACATTCCATCATCATATGTCATTATCTAAAATACTCTTTTTTTAACTTTTCTTTTTATATTATGTACATTAGAAAAATGGGAAAATGATATAAATTTGAATCGGATCAATGTCAAATATGATCAAAAGATTAATTACCTATTTTGTGTGCCATTTTCACATTACTTTTAGTTTTAAGGGTACCCAAAGAAATATCTAGTTTCTGAGGTACTTCAACACCTGAAAATGCTATACTATATATCATGATTCTACAGTGGAGGTGACAAATAGATTCAAGGGATTTGACCTGGTAGACAGAGGGCCTGAAAATCTATGGACAGAGGTTCCTAACACTGTACAGGAGGCAGTGACCAAAACCATCCCAGAGAAAAATAAATGCAAGAAGGCAAAGTGGCTATCTGAGGAGGCTCTACAAATTGCTGAGGAAAGAAGAGGAGCAAAAGGCTAGGGAGAAAGGGAAAAGATATACACGTCTGAATGCAGAGTTCCAGAGAACAGCCAGAAGAGATATAAAGGCCTTCTTAAATAAACAATTCAAATAAACAGAAGAAAACAACAGAATGGGAAAGACTAGAGATCTCTTCAAGAAAACTGGAGATATTAAGGGAATATTCATGCAAGGATAGGCATGATAAACAGTAGCAACAATAAGAACCTAACAGAAGCAGAGGACATTAAGAAGAGGTGGCAAGAACACACAGAAGTATACAAAAAAGGTCTTAATGACCCAGATAATCACGATGGTGTGGTCACTCACCTAGAACCAGACATCCTGGAGTATGAAATCACGTGGGCCTCCACAAAGATAGTGGAGGTGATGGAATTCCAGCTGAGCTACTTCAAATCCTAAAAGATACTGCTGTTAAAGTGCTGCAGTCAATATATCAGCAAATTTGGAAAACTCAGCAGTGGCCACAAGACTGGAAAAGGACAGTTTTTATCCCAACCCCAAAGAAGGGCAAAGTCAAAGAATATTCAAACTACTTACTGTACAAGTCTGCTCTTTTACATGCTACTAACGTTATGGGCAAAATCCTTGGCTTCAGCACTGTGAGAACTGAGAACTTCCAGATGTACAAGCTGGGTTTAGAAAAGGCAGAGGAACCAGTGATCAAATTGTCAACATTCATTGCATCAGGGAGAAGCAAGGGAATTTTAAGGAAAAAAAATCTACTTCTGCTTCATTGACTATGTTAAAGCCTTTGACTGGGTGAACCACAACAAACTGTGGAAAATTCTTAAAGAGGTGAGAATACCATACCACCTTACCAGTCTCCTGAGAAACCTGTATGCAGGTCCAGAAGCAACAGTTAGAACAGTACATAGATCAATGAACTGGTTCCAAACTGGGAAAGGAATACAATAAGGCTGTATGTTGTCACTCTGCTTATTTAACTTCTGTGAAGAGTATATCATGTGAAATGTCAGGCAGTATGAATCACAAGCTGGAATCAAGATTGCAGGGAGAAATATCAACAACTTCATATAAGAAGATAAATACCACTCCAATAGCAGAAGGTAAAGAGGAAGTAAGGAGCCTCTTGATGAGGGTGAAAGAAAGAGTGAAAAAGCCGGCTTATAAATCAACATTCATAAAAGTAAGATCATGGCATCTTGTCCCATCACTTCATGGCAAATAGAAGGGGAAAACCTGGAAGCAGTGACAGATTTTATATTCTTAGGCTCAAGAAAATCACTGTGGATGATGAATGCAGCCACAAAATTAAAAGACACTTGCTCCTTGGAAGAGAAGTTATGACAAACCAAGACAGCATATTAAAAAACAGAGACATCACTTTGCCAACTAAGATCCATATAGTCAAAGCTAAGGTTTTTCCAGTGGTCATGTACAGGTGTGTTAGTTGGACCATAAAGAAGGCTGAGCACTGAAGAATTGATGCTTTCAAATTGTGGTGCTGCAGAAGACTCTTGAGAGTCCCTGGGAATGCAAGGAGATCAAACTAGTTAATCCTAAAGGAAATCAACCCTGCATATCCTTTGTAAAGACTGATGCTGATGCTCAATACTTTTGCCATCTGATGCTAACAGTCAACTCATTGAAAAAGACCCTGATGGTGGGAAAGACTAAAGAAAAAAGGAGAAGGGGGTGGTAGAGGATGAGATGATTGGATAGCATCACTGACTCAACGGACATGAATTTGAGCAAACTCCGGGTATTAGTGAAGGACAGGGAAGCTCGGTCTGCTGCAGTCCATGAGGTTGCAAAGAGTCAGACACAACTTAGCAACTGAACAAGAACAAATATATCATCATTGATATCCTCTATACATTCTGTGGGTCCATTCTGTAAGTATATGCCCCAACCAGAATGAACTTCAGGAATTCTTCAAATGTGATACAGCTTATGTATCTTTAAATGAAGACTTGGAATGAGTCACACCATTTCTACCATTCATTAGTTCTTTGATCTTAGACATTGTTTACCTCTGTAAGCTTAGTTTTATTTAGCACTATAAGAGAAATACTGCTATCTCCTCATATGACCTTTTTGTGAAAATATTTGTCTATTAAAATCCTTAGCTCAGTCCTTATACTTCATACATATTCTGTAAACAAGCTGCATCCCACTTTTACCCCTTTTATTCATACGTTTTTCAGCAATTTGCCAGCTTTTCAACTCAGTTCAGTTCAGTTACTCAGTTGTCTCCGACCTTTGCGACCCCATGGACTGCAGCATGCCAGGCCTCCCTGTCAGTCACCAACTCCCAGAGTTTACTTAAACTCATGCCCATTGAGTCAGTGATGCCATCCAAACACCTCATCCTCTGTTGTCACCTTCTCCTTCCGCCTTCAATCTTTCTCAGCATCAGGGTGTTTTCAAATGAGTCAGTCCTTTGGATCAGGGGGCCAAAGTATTGGAGTTTCAGCTTCAGCATCAGTCCTTCCAATGAATATTCAGGACTGATTTCCTGTAGGATGGACTGGTTGGATCTCCTTGCAGTCCAAGGAACTCTCAGGTCTTCTCCAACACTACAGTTCAAAAGCATCAATTCTTCAACACTCAACTTTCTTTAGCCCAACTCTCACATCCATACATGACTACTGGAAAAACTATAGCTTTGACTAGACAGACCTTGGTTGGCAAAGTAATGTCTATGCTTTTTATATGCTGTCTAGGTTGGTCATAGCTTTTCTTCCAAGGAGCAGGCATCTTTTAATTTCATGGCTGCAATCACCATCTGCAGTGATTTTGCCCCCCACCCCGCAAAAAAAAAAATTAAAGTCTGCCACTGTTTCCATTGTTTCCCCGTCTATTTGCCATGAAGTGATGAGACCAGATGCCATGACCTTAGTTTTCTAAATTTTGAGTTTTAAGCCAACTTTTTCAGTCTCCTCTTTCACTTTCATCAAGAGGCTCTTCAGTTCTTCTTCACTTTCTGCCATAAGGGTGGTGTCATCTGCGTATCTGAGGTTATTGATATTTCTCCTGGTAATGTTGATTCCAACTTGTGCTTCATCCAGTCCAGCATTTCTCATGATGTACTCTTTATATAAGTTAAATAAGCAGGATGACAATATGCAGCCTTGACGTACTCCTTTCCCTATTTGGAACCAGTCTGTTGTTCTATATCTGGTTTTAACTGTTGCTTCTTGACCTGTATACAGATTTCTCAGGAGGCAGGTCAGATTGTCTGGTATTCACATCTCTTGAAGAATTTTCCACAGTTTGTGGTGATCCACACAGTCTAAGGCTTTGGCATAGTCAATACAGCAGAAGTAAATGTTTTTCTGGAACTTCCTTATATTTTTGATGATTCAGTGGATGTTGGCAATTTGATCTCTGGTTTCTCTTCCTTTTGTAAATCCAGCTTGAACATCTGGATGTTCAGTGTTCACATACTGTTAAAACCTGGCTTGGAGAACTTTGAGCATTACTTTGCTAGCACGTGAGATGAGTGCAATTGTGCAGTAGTTTGAGCATTCTTTGGCATTGTCTTTCTTTGGGATTGCAATGAAAACTGACCTTTTCCAGTCCTGTGGCCACTGCTGAGTTTCCCAAATTTGCTGGCATATTGAGTGCAGCACTTTTACACCATCATCTTTTAGGATTTGAAATAGCTCAACTGGAATTTTATCCCCTCCACTAGCTTTGTTTGTAGTGATGCTTCCTAAGGCCCACTTGACTTTGCATTCCAGGATGTTTGGGTCTAGGTGAGTGATCACACCATCGTGATTATCTGTGTCGTGAAGATCTTTTTTGTATACTTCGTCTGGGTATTCTTGCCACCTCTTCTTAATATCTTCTGCTTCTGCTTCTTAATATCTTCTAACTCAGGCCAGGTATATATGTAATAGAATCCTAAAGATTCAATTGTTGCTCACAGAACCATAGCAATGACCCAAATAATCCATTCCACATTCACATCTGGAATTGTTTTCATAACCTAAATCATTTTAGGAGTTCCAATCATGTACTTAATTTGATAACTGTGTAGGATTCTTTGTTGTCTATAAAAAAGGAGATGCATGTGAGGTGGGAACAGTAACAGTAATAATGATGATGATAACATAATAATAGCTACCGGTTTTAGGCTTAATACTTAAACTACTAAATGGGAAAATAATTATTCTTATTCCCATTTTGAATGTGTTTGTTTTTGTTAAAATACTCATTTATTTATTTACTTCATGTGGCTGTGCCAGGTCTTAGTCGTAGCACATGGGATGTCAGTTGCAACATGTGGGATCTAGTTCCCCACCCTGAATTGAATCTGTGTCCTGCATTCAGAGCACTGAGTCCCAACCACTGGACTACCAGCGAAGTCACTTTTATTCCCATTTTAGAGACAGAACACTGAGCTTCAGAAAAGCCAATTTCCCTTGGGTTACAATAGCTATTAAGAGACAGACCAGGATTTCAGATTCAGGTTTATTATACTCCAGGTGCTTTGCTTCTTAACCATAATTCCACACGGTACAAATGAATGCAGCCATGAATTTTTGACTGATGTACTGACACTAAAGCTGTCACTAATCATATTTATGACTTTTTCAATAAAATCTTTAAAATATTTTTCTCAGAGTTGAGTGATACCCCAACACATCAGAAAACACAAATTTGAGAGATGACTATAGCTATCATTGGATTAGATATAAATTAAGCCTAATTACTGGAGCCTAGTAAGATGGGGATGCAGACCTGCAGGATGATAATGGGATTCAGCAGACATACATTCTGGGCTCCAGAGAATGGGGTGATAGGTGGCAATTATCATTAGTGACTTTTGAATAAAGATGTTAGAGTCTTCTCACTCATTAGACCAAACAGTTTAATGGTTATTAGAAGTGGCTGTAAAAGGCACTGAAATACCATCAGAAAGAGGGGTAATGATGATTATTGTAGCAACCTATTATTTCTATAATGGCCCTGTGATTAAGAAATCAACATCAGACTTTCTTCCCCATCAGCTGTGGCTTTTAAAAGCTGGTTGCAGTGGTCACAAATCAAACTTAGAACAGTTTCTATACCTTTGGTGGAACTCACATGGCATAGACCACTTTCTTTTCCAACTGTGACATTAATTTGAATATTATCAGGGGAAGGTCAAAACAGGTCTTCAATAAATCACTTCAAAAGTTTGGTCAGAGTTGAAAGCATACACACAGCATTCACCATGAAAAGAAGACTGCAGTTTTACATTCACGGTTTGTTAACAAATCTCTTAGGAACAAGGACATACCTGTGGTTGTCATTTTTTCCCCCTACACCCTGGTTGTAAATACAAGACAAGGGAATTTGTTGAAGACTTACACATCATATCATGAGAAAAACACCACCCAAATTCTATGCTAGGAGATGGAACTGGGTAGACTACACAGTAAATTAAAAGAGGTAAAAACTATACTAGAGGACATTATGCTTAAGGAAACAAATTCTAATTATTTTGAATAAGACTTTGAATTCTTAAAGTCTGACCTAAATGACAATTATAATTGGATATTTACAATGAAAAATATGTAGAAAACCTACAAGCAATAAGTCAATGATTATATACTTGCTAAAAACATGTGCTCGGCATTTTTTTTAATTCTCTAATTAAATCCTAATTAGGATGAGCACTGGAGTGTTAATTTTTGCTAGCTATACCTCTGGGGCATTTTTTACACCTTCAGGAGCCTAGGCTTATTCAGATATGTAAGAGATAATTATCAATAAAAAGGACCACTGTGTTGTTGGCTCAGAGAGTTGCTTATGTGTGTTTTCTGCCTCTGCCTAAAGAGCCCAGGGGACTCCTGTGTGCCTATGAACTGTAACACCTTCCTCAGCTGACCAATAGGTAAAGTATGACTTTTTCTGCATCCTCCAGCCATGGCTTTTCTTCCAAAAAAGAGAAGTCTGGTTAGATGCTCAGAAAATCTGAACATAAGGTGAAGAAGCAAACAGGAGTATTCAAATTTTGTTTCCACTTAACAACTTAGTGTGTTAACATTAGCTTCAGTCTCAGGATCCAGGAAGGCCACTTTAATTTGATGTTCTATACACTAAAATTAAATGATGGGTTTTGAGTTGAGGACTGGGCATTATCCTTAATTGTCCTCCTAAGGTTCTTTTGGAGAAACTTTCCAGGTTCAGTGTTGAGATTTTCTTTCCTATCATCCAAGTTGTCAAAATTTCTGGTCACCTTCACCTTATATATTAAGATCCTACAATAAGGTCTGAGTGAGATATGCATCAAGAAAATATGAATGTTCCATGCTCAAGATGTTTGCAGTCCAGAAACTGTCACAGTCAGAATAATGATAATGTTACACCATTAATAGCATCACCAATAACTGCAACAACCAGCAATTATTTCATCTTTGCTGTTACCTAGACATTCTATAGTGTCCTCATATATAGGCTCTCATACCAACACCACCAATAACATTCAGATCCAAGGTAGGCAATTTCTATATAAACTATTCACATGGAACTGAAAATGAGGGAACTTGAGGAAGCAATGTCTAACAGTAGTACAGCCATGATACCTCATTTCTCTTTCTTCCTTTGGACAAGGACAGATGTATGACAAGAAAGAGGAGACATCTTAAAGCCATGGTATGTGTAGTGATGGAGGGGATTTGAACTAAGAAGCCTGGGTGGGACAGGATTATGATCATGAGGGTAGAAGCAGGGGTGGTGATAAAGGCATAGAATAGGATATCTAAAAAAGGAAGAGGAAGAAAGAAAAAAGAACGACGGGCTCATGGTCCACACAGGTAATCTATCTATGGAAGATTTTATGAGTAACGACTTTTAATTAACATTTATGGATTTTTTTGAATTTTGAATTTTTCTGCCTAGAAATGTTGAATAGAGACTGGACAATTATTTGGAGAAATTAGAAGGAAATTCATCCTTACTTGTGATTTGCTATCCGTGTCTCATTTATTCATTTTAAGCCATGGCCATCAGGCATAGACTTTTTCTAACAATACTTCATTTGATTTAATTTCTTACTACTTGTCTCTTGCTTTTGCCTTCAGAAATCATGTTCTAGTTTCAATACTGGATTGCTTTCAAAATCTATCAAGTGCATTTTCTGTGTTCAACTTTACTTTTGTCTACCCTAAATCCTGAGTCTAGTGACCTTCAATCTGTTAATGCCAAGTTTTGCTCTAAGCTATATTATGAAATGGCAAGTAGTACAATTCTGGGATTCAGAGGATGAATAAATAATCTCTCCATATAAGCACCAGAAGCAATATACCACACAGAGCTCAGAGGCTTTAGTCTAGATAAACAAGCCTTTATTATGGATCTGGCTTTGGAAAATTGCAACACTGGCTGCTCAAAGTGAACACTCAAAGGATCTCTCTTTGGATTAGGGAGGTCATCTCCTTGCTCCACTTTTTCTTCAGACTTAACCAGTGTTGGAAATCCTGGAGAACAGTCACCTTTGCTGACTTGACTTGGAGCCAGTCTACTTTGCGGGAATGTTCTTGAAAACAGATTCTCGGTAGATGGCAATCTGTCCATGCTTTCGAACTGTGGTGCTATAGAAAAACACTTGAGAGTCCTTTGGACAGCAATATTCACTAAAAGGATTGATGCTGAAGCTGAAGCTCCAGTATCCTTGGCCACCTGGTGCAAAGATTCGACTCACTGGAAAAGACCCTGACTCTGGGAAAAAATGAGGGTAGGAGAAGGGGGCAACAGAGAATGAGATGGTTGGATGCATCACCAACTCAATGGACATGAGTTTGAGCAAACTCTGGGAGATGATGAAGAACAGGGAAGCCTGGTGTACTGCAGTCCATGGGATAACAAAGAGTCAGACATGGCTTAGAATGAGATGGTTGGATGCATCACTAACTCAATGGAAATGGGTTTGAGCAAACTCTGGCAGATGGTGAAGAACAGGGAAGCCTGGTGCACTGCAGTCTGTGGGATCACAGAGTCAGACATGACTTAGTGACAGAACAACAACCTGTTGAAGAAATACTCTCTAATTATGAAATATATGAAGAGGCAGGTGGAAGGCATTCTGAGATGTGTAAGGGGCATATTACAAAAAATTAACTCAAATGCATATTCAGTTAAAGCATTTTTATGGTAATTATCAGGCTTCCCTTGTGGTTCAGATGGTAAAGAATCCACCTGCAATGCAGGAGACCTAGATTAGATCCCTGGGTCAGGAAGATCCCCCTGGAGAAGGGAACAGATATCCACCCCAGTGGGTAGTTCTTGCCTGGAGAATCCCATGAATAGAGGAGGCATGCAGGCTACAGTCCACGGGGTCACAAAGAGTCAGACATGATTGAGCAACTGACACACACACACACAGTAATTCTCATTTTTTCAACACAAATCGGTGAGTAGTTATACCTCAACTTTATACATGGGTGTTCTTAAGCTCATAGATGTCAAGGGACTTACCCAAGGACACTTAGCTAGTAACTAATAGACCCAGGATTTGAATTTCAACATGACTCTGAATCACGTTCTTGAATAATCTAAATCCACTTTTATAAATATCATTTATCCAATGTAAAAGATAAGTAAGAAAGTCCCTCCCAGAAGACACTTGCATAGTTTTATGCATTTTGTGTCTATTCACAATTTTATTACATTCTTGAATACATTCATTTTAAAAATCACACTTCCTCTCATTTTGCTGTCTGTGATAACAGTGGAGAGCAACTGTCAACAGATGTGGTAGTTTACAGATCATTAAATTCTCCTTCACAACACATCCTCTGAAATGCCCTGGTGTCAAAGGACCTCGTTTATCCCATCTGAATAGACTGGTTTTAGAACAGTTTTGCTCAAAACTACAAACTTAGTCAATTTTCTCTAATACACAATTAACCTGAACATTTCTGGAGACAGGGGCCACACTGCAAGGAGTTACACCTGGGTCTATCTTTGCATCTGTATCCTATCTTTCCATCTACTAGACTATCTGTCTTCCCTTACAGATCTTCACTGGGTCACCTAAAATCTGTGGGACAGATGGTTCTTCAACAAACTTTACAAGAAAGCACATTTTGTTTGGGGAAAAATCCCTGGTAGTTCAAAATATCTGTCTATCCCTCACTCCTTGCTTCACACACATTCACACACACACATAAACACACACACACATTACAACTTGTTATTTGCTCTATGAGAAATGCAATTTTATTATTTCTAATTTCAGAGAAGGAAAACGAAGCATCATCCTTAAATACCCATCTATAAAGTTGAGATATAACTACTCTAGTTCAGCCATTATATTCAAAAGAAATTTTACCCTGACTTACTCAACAAAATATTCACATTCTATTCCATCTGTACCTTATGCATTCCATAAGAACTATAGGTTAGCATTTTTATTATATGACTTTAATTTTTACACTTCTGTATCCCCTGGAGAAGGGAAAGGCTACCCACTCCAGTATTCTGGCCTGGAGAATTCCATGAATTGTAGAGTCCATGGGGTCACAAAGAGTTGGACACAACTAAGCGACTTTTGGAGAAGACTCTTGAGAGTCTCTTGGACTGCAAGGAGATCCAACCAGTCCATCCTAAAGGAGATCAGTCCTGGGTGTTCATTGGAAGGACTGATGCTGAAGCTGAAATTCCAGTACTTTGGCCACCTCATGCGAAGAGTTGACTCATTGGCAAAGACCCTGATGCTGGGAGGGATTGGGGGCAGGAGGAAAAGGGGACGACAGAGGATGAGATGGCTGAATGGCATCACCGACTCGATGGACATGAGTTTGAGTAAACTCCGGGAGTTGGTGATGGACAGGGAGGCCTGCCGTGCTGCAATTCATGGGGTCGCAAAGAGTCGGACACTACTGAGCAACTGAACTGAATTGAGCTGAAGCGACTTTCACTTTCACTTTTCATCCCTTACTTTACTATATCCTCTAAAAAGCAGGGACTAAGGATCCCCAACATATATAGCACAGCACCTGACACATAATTGTTAATCAATATTACTTACTTATCATATTTAATATATATAATTTATATTCAGCATTTACTATAAACCTATAATGGTAAGTCTTCTAAAATGACCACCAGTGATTCCTGCCTCTTGGAATTTATGTCTTTGTGTTATTCTTTGCCCTTGATTGAGAGCTATACCTAGAGATTAACAAATAGAATACAGCAAAAGAGATAAGATGCCTCTTCCACGATTAGATTACACAATGCTGAGATTTCCATCTTATTGGCAACCTCTCTCCTTTTTTCCCCTGGCTTCAATAAAGCAAGATGCCATATTGGAGAGACCCATATGGCAAAGAACTGTAGGCCACATGGCCAACAGTCTGCAAGGAACTGAATCCTGCCAACAGCCATGTGAATAACCTTGGATCTGGATCTTTACTCAGTTGAGCCTTCAGACAAAGTCATAACCCTTCTTAATACCTTGACTGCAGCCTTCTGACACTCTAAAATAGAATATCCAGAGAGGCTATGCCAGAATTTGTAAACCTTAACAGTTGTGAAATAATAAATGTCACCTGTATTAAACAGCTTAATTTAGGGGTAATATGTTATGTAAAGTACTGATCCAGTCCCATCACTTCATGGCAAATAGATGGGGAACAATGGAAATAGTGACAGACTTTATTTTCTTGGGCTCCAAAATCAGTGTTGATGGTGACTGCAGCCATGAAATTAAAAGATGCTTTCCCTGTGGAAGAAAAGCTATGACAAACCTAGGCAGCGTATTAAAAAGCAGAGGCATTACTTTGCTGACAAAGGTCTGTATAGTCAAAGCTAAGGTTTTTCCGGTAGTCATGTACGAATGTGAGAGCGGGACCATAGGAAGGCTGAGTGCCCAAGAATTGATGCGTTCAAACTCTGGTGTTGGAGAAAAATCTTGAGAGTCCCTTGGACAGCAAGGAGATCAAACCAATCAATCCTAAAGGAAATCAGTCCTGAATATTCAGTGGAAGGACTGACACTGCAGCTGAAGCTTCAATATTTTGGCCACCTGATGTGAAGAACTGACTCATTTGAAAAGACCCTAATCCTGGGAAAGATTGAAGGCAGGAAGAGAAGAGGACAACAGAGGATGAGATGGTTGGATGGCATCACCGACTTGATGGACATGAATGAACAAGCTCCAAGAGTTGGTGACCGACAGAGGAGCCTGGCGTGCTGCAGACCATGGGGTCACAAAGAGTCGGACACAACTGAGCAACTGAACTGAGCTGAGGCTTTGGTCTAGTTTCAGTGAGTGGTGACTACTCTCTGTGGTGCACAGGCTTCTCACTGTGGTGGCTTCTCCTGATTTTGAACTTGTGCACTAGGGCACTGATGCTTCCATGGTGAGGGCTCAGCAGTTGTGGTTTCTGGGCTCTAGAGCACAAGCTCAGTAGTAGTGGCACACAGGTTTAGCTGCTCCACGGCATGTAGAATCTTCCGGGTTAGGGACTGAATTCTCTGTCTCCTGCACTGGCAGGTAGATTCTTTACCACTGAACCATCTGGGTAGACCAATGTGCCAGTTTTGGAGAGATCATAATCAGTTATCTACTACTAGAAGTTAGAATCTAGTAATTTAAAACATTTTTAAAAAATTTTTATTGGAGTATAGTTGTTTTAAAGCATTTTTATATTAATTTACATTCAATATAGCTAGCAAAACATTAGTGAGGCTATATTCAGTTAAATACCTGACTTTTAGTCTTCTCCAGGATTATCTGTAATCCCAGAACTATTATTTAATGATACTTTCTATGCTAAAATAAACCTAGCCAGGCTATGTGTGCAGACCAGCACAAACAATTTTGTTTTGCAGGTAAATGCTTCTGACTTTTTAAGCCTGGATTGCTATAATTCTTATTTTCTGGAGCTTTTGCTCATGATGATTTTGTGGATGCAGTTCCTGGAGAGTGCAGAGGTTAAAAATCAGGAAAGAGAATACACCTGTCTTTGTAAATTATTCCAATTTTCATATCCATGCACATGATCCTACCTAGTCTCTAATAATAGGATTCATGGTTAAGAAATAGAGGGACAGCAGCTTCCTGCATTTAGCCAATGCTATTCTTTTTTTCTTTAGTCTGAAGCATCACATCGTCCTAGTTGAAAACTTGTTTCAAATTTTACTTCCCTGGCTAGAAAAGTCATATCATCCCTGAAGAAACTCACCTGACATCTACAGTTGACATTATTTTAAAGAAGCTCATTAATCAAACACTATTTTTACTATTAATTTCATTTCATTTTAGGACAAGTATTTGCTTTGTAAACTCCAATCTTTCCTGTCTACTCTATAACACATTTTGTAACTCTTGTAAATTTTCTTTTGAAACATAGTATGCTCTTGAAAATCTTTGGTGAGGAACTGAGAATGAGGGATTTAGTCAAAATTATTTTTAAGTACTGATTCTATCACTTCTTGGGTGTTTGATTTTTAGCAAACTTTTGAGTTTATACTTATCTACTTTAGGTAAAATGGGCAATTTACCCAATATAAAGCTGCTTAAAAAAGAGATTCATTTCTCTACGTTAATTTAAGCAGCTTGCAAATAAAATCTCTATCAGTGATAGCTGCTTGACATAAAATTCATTCCTTATAGCATTTCTTGCTCTCTATTCTGATATTGTTGACTGTCTTCTAATATTGTGACATGCTCTCTCATAAGGATTAACTCATATTAACCCTATGTTCCTGATAGAGTGCGTGCTTAGTCGTTCAATCGTGTCTGGTTCTTTGTGACCCCATGGACTGCAGATAGCCAGGCTCCTCGTCCATGGGATTCTCCAGGCACTAATACTGGAGTGGATTGCCACGCCCTCATCCAGGGGATCTTCCTAACCCAGGGATCGAACCCAGGTCTCCCACATTATAGGCAGATGCCTTACTGTCTGAGCTACCAGAGAAGCCCCCTGATACAGTACATGGTATTAGAAGTTTTCTAAATAATTGTGTGTATTGTTTTGATATTTAGAGGAAATTCTGATGAGACAGACAAATGTTATTATTTTTGTCGTTAAGAAACTGGATCTCAGAAAAGTGAAGAATCCCAGTGTAAAGTGAGTAAATCTTTAAGAGTAACCTAACTTATCTGAAATACCAATAAAACAATGAATGATTAAAGTATCTTTAATGGTTTAATACTCCAAATGAAGAGAACAAAGTGGGGTGAGTTCTAAAGGCATATTGGATGGCTTCTTGCCTCCATAAACTATTGGGATATCTTTCTGTTGACTAGCTTTTCTCCAATAACAGGTACTGTATTTTGTTCTCACCCTTCACCATCAAAAGTCTTCCAGGGCTTGCCAAGTATTTATTGCAGAGTAATAATATATGTTTTAAAGTCAAGATCTATGTAAAAATGAGTCTCTGTTGTACCCTCAAAATGTTTTTTCCCTCTCCCTATTTTGGTCTTGTGTTACTTGTGGAAGAGTCTTTAATATACTACATCCATAAAGAACAAAATGCCATGAAAAGCATCAAAATCAAAAAGTAGTGACAAATAAAATTGCTAAAATTAAGGTAAATATAAATTAATTAAAGTTGAAAGACAAAACCAGTAAATTCTTCTGATTTCATCATAAGTATAAAAATTCTGAAAACAAAAAATAGATGAATGATTTGAAATATACATCTTACAAACATCATCCCAAAAGGAAAGAATAATATGGATGAAAAAAAATTTAAGATAGAAGGGATTCAAACTCTTAGAGTTAAAGAACATCAGTCATCAGTAAAAGGCTTGCTTAATAATTGAAATGGTTCATGTCTAGGCACCACTGTATAATTTCAGAATCACAGGGAATAAAGGCAATATTCCAAGCGGCAGTCAATGTGGAGTGGAACAGTAACAAGCCACTTAAAAATAAACTAGACTGTTAGAACAGGTACAAAAGGGTGTCAAATGTTTTAGGGGTTAAATGATACTCAACTTAGAATTGTATACCGATTTAAACTATCAAACAGTGGATGCTGAAGCGAGAGAGAGACTCAAGAGGGAGGGGATATATGTAAACTTATAAATGATTCATGTTGTACAGCAGAAACTAACATAGCATTGTGAAGTAATTATACTCCAATCAAAAAATAAATAAATAAAAATAAACTACAAAATATATAAGAAAAATACATCTTTATATATATGAGGACTTGTGCACTGAGATATTTCCATTAATATACCATTCCTTAGGAATTAATCTGAGAATATACTCTAGTAAAATAAAAAAAGAGAGGAAAGACTATACGAAATCTAGGAAATGACAGTTTCAGCCACAAAAATCAATGAAAAGACTCCCAGGATGAAAATTGTAGGGCACACATAAAGAGTTATCAAGCCAGAATAAAGCAGATGTTTGTAGAAATTTAAGAACAATATATACTGGATGGTATCTGGAATGAACTTGTATGTATTTAATAGTATTTATTATTATTTATTATTGTCAACTAACCACCTGCTTAGAGATTAAGTATGTCACAGAAAACCATGTAAATATAACATACAATGTTATATACAGGGAAGCAAATTAAATTATTAGAGTAGACATACAAAGGGAGAAGATGGAATACGAAAAGAATAGACGAGAATCATGGGATGTGGTGGGTGGGCCCTGATATCTTCAACTTATAAAAGAAAATATCAAAACATACTACCTCTAGAAGACGAACATGATGTGTATTATTTAAAAGACTCAAAGCTGAGCAACACAGGGACAAAAATTATAATAAATTTTTGAAGCACAAAAAATAACTGGAGGCTGCAGTGTGAGTTCAATCCTTATTTTGAGGGCAGAATAATCAATTATGAAAAATATGGAACATCAAATATTTAGTATGAATGTATTAGAATGGACACTGCCAGCATTTTAACTTTATCTCTGGACTGTATTTCCCCGTGCTCCAGATAACTGCCACTGCCAAATCTGTGCCTGAGGACTTTTTCCAGAAGGCGGCTATGCCTACTACTGGGGATGGTCAGAAGTGTGAAGAAATGAACAACCACCCAGAGCAGTACTTGACCACTGCCAAATGGAAAAGTTCTAGAAGCATCCTGGCTCTTTCCCCCAGCAAGTGCGATATGTTTGAGGCACGTGTTGCCTACTTTTTCCTAGAATCTTTTCTGTAGGATTAATCCCTACTCACTCATGGTGAACTGATTTAACAATATACCCTAGATTAGTCACTTTTCCTTTAAAATGTTTCTTCCTTACATCCTTGCATCTTTCAGAAAAAACTATCTGCGTTTCACACCATGTTTCAGGATCTGTTTCTGGGATAAATCTATATGAAGATATATTTATAGTTAAGAAATCAACCAATAGGATTGACTGATGGTAGGGTGATGAAGAATTCACCTGACAGTGCAGGGGACATGGGTTCAGTGCCTGGACTGGGAAGATCCCACATGCCGCGGGGCAGCCAAGCCCATGCACCACAACTCCTGGCCCCGAGGGCTACAACTGCTAACGCCTGTGCCCCTGGAGCCCACGCTCTGCAACAGGAAAGCCACTGCTCCGTGCAACCGGAGAAAGCCCGTGTGCCCCAACAAAACACAGCACAGACAAAGATAAACAGGTAAGCAAAACAAAGTCACAAGAAAGAGTAAGCTAGTCATACAAAAAGAAGAAATCAAACAACAGATATTAAAGTGGTTTACCGAATGAGAAGTAAAGGTAAGAAAAAAGCTTTGCGTTAAGTCCTTACTATTTGATTATTAATAAATGCTCCTATTTTGATATGTTGACATATTGATAGATGATATATTGACTGATAGATCACAAAATATAGATAAACAAGATAGTTCTGTTGTTCCAGTTGCTAATTAACCTAGTCAATTTATAAAAGTCATAGTTTTTAATATTTTAAAATTTTTTGAAGGTTTCATACAATTTATTGTAAAGCACAAAATAGGCATTTTAAAATGCGGAACTATACACTGAAAAAGTACGTTTATATCACAAAGCATTCACCACATAATAGTTGTAGATATATATGCTGGAACATGTACATCTACACTAAATATTAAATTCAAATTAATTTTTCTATCTACACAGAAACACAGAAATATTAACCTCCTATCAGTAGTGGTAGACACTTTATACATTTTCAAAAAAAAACCACAAAAGCTTACAGTTGCCCAATCCCAAGTACCAATGCCAGGGCAGGTGAAACAATCTAGTCACAATGCTTGGTTTTCCTATATTTGTGGTGCTCATGCCGGTGGGAGGGATTAAAAGCAGAAGTGATGCTAAGAAATTTCCGAGTTTACAACCCAGTTTATTCTGTAGATCTAACCTTCAAAGTGTTTCTTATTAACCAGCAGTTATGTTCTCAGTACAAGCTCCTGCCAAAATCCAGCTCAGTTCCTTTAACTTAAACATGTGGTGCCAAGAAAATCAAAACCGTAGAGTCTTCCTCTTACCATCCTTCTATTTTCAAATTTCTTGCTGACTGAGACATGCACAGCTTGCTGACTGAGTCATGTTTGCCTAATTCTACTGATTTAGTATATTTCACTTGTACTAATGTAATGCAAAGTGTTTCCAAACGCACAAAACTGCATGATGGTATATTTTCCCCTGGAAACCCTTTAACTAAGCATGTTTTATGTCCTTCTCACTTAACCTAATATATTTGTGTACCTCAGAACTAAAGTTTTCTCTACTAATCAATATAAAAATACATTTTTTCATATCATAGGTTAAAACAGATTCTCCAAGAAGGTTAGCCAATTTCCAGGGCCCCTTTGTGGCTATCATACCAGTGGCAAGCAATAATGTTATGTCCATAGGGATGTTGCAATTCAGTTTGAAAACTACAGATCACACTGTCCTTATGCAAAAATAGCCCTTATTTTTTGAGTAAGATTTGAGATGTTATAAACCTTAGGCCTTACTGGTTCAAGTTGTTGGAAATACATGGAAACTTTTCAGAGATTGACAAAGGCAATGTATTTTGGTGTGCCCTTAATAAACCTTGTCTTGGTCTACAAAGACTGAATTTTTCAATGAGATCATCTTTAGGGTAAGGCAATGGTTTTAACTTTTTACTCAACTCAGTTTGAGTGATACAGCAAAGAGATAACACCATCAGTAGCCTAGTTTGGAATCAAAAATTATATTCCTAACATGATTACAGACTCATTTGATAACAGATTCTAGAAAAGGGAATGTTTTCCACATAGGAAACAAATGTCCCTTAATGCCATGCCAGCTCCCCAAATTTTTACTGAAATTTTGCTACGGAGACATTAGGGTTCATTTATGATCAGGAGAAACATAGATCTAGTCTTGAGGAGTTTACAGAACTAAGCACACAGACTGAAAATAATTAGTAAGAAAAATATCCTGGGTGGGGGTGTGTGTGTGTGTGTGTGTGTGTGTGTGTGTGTGTGTGTGTGTGTGTGTGTGTGTGTGTGTGTGTGTGTGTGGGTGTGTGTGTGTGTGTGTGTGTGTGTGTGTGTGTGTGTGTGTGTGTGTGTGTGTGTGTGTGTGTGTGTGTGTGTGTGTGTGTGTGTGTGTGTGTGCGTGTGTGTGTGTGTGTGTGTGTGCGAAATTATGACAAACAACAATAATTGGTCAGCAAGAAGAGGGAAACTTTTTGTGAGACATGAAGCAAGAACATGAACTACTGAAGTGGAGAATGCTGCTGATGGTAGAAATGATATTTTGAATGGGAAAAGCATAAGCAAAGGTCCTGAGACCCAGACAAGATGCTTCTAGAAAAGAGACAAAAAACCAAACCAGAGACCAAATACTATATCCAGCAGGCAAACATATTTTGTTCTTATAACACAGCATTTTGATTTTTCTTCCTAGTAGCTATTAGACAATATTTAAATAGTGGAGGACAGAGGAGTATGGAATGCTGCAGTCCATGCAGTCACAAAGAGTCAGACACAACTTAGCAACTAAACAATATTTAAATGCCGGGAGACAACACAGAAAACTCTGCACATCTTTCAGATGGAAAATAAGAAGGGGCAATATCAGAGCCACATTCCTGCACATACAGGTTAGCTGAATAGTATTATTCTCCTTTAAATGGTTATCCCTTCTCCCTCCTGCCATATTCCACATTCATTCATTTTATTAACTTCATTACAGGGACAACTACACTTGCAATCACTCCTCTAGAAAGATCTTTAGTAATCCTTTCACCATTTTGTCACCATTAGAGAACCCAAAACATGATATGATCTCAAAAACTACACTCAAATTTGAGGGACAAATGTATGTTCCTGTGACTGGATACAGAAGGTGAGAGGGAAAAATCACAGGAGAAGAGACTGAGGATTAATGGGGCGTGAGGCCACACTAAAGGATTTTTACTTCATCTTAGGGCAAGACCTTAAAAGCCATCAAAACAGGTAAAGCTAGGGAATGAAGATCAGATTTCCAAAATAAGGATTCCAACCTACTGGAGGGGAGCGAGATATTACTTTTGGTGTACACTTTATAAAGTAGTTCCCAACACATCATTTTTTTCTTTAGTTTTTAATAAAAAAATGTTGAGGTATCAGTTGGGATATTCCATCTCTAACCAAATGGAAGAACTGAGACTATGAGAACAGCGTCTTTCCCTCAACCACAGTTCTGATAGATTTCAAGAGTTAAACAAAAACTTTAAGACTTGACTACCGATGCCTTCTCCAGAACAGAAAGTGAGTAGAATGATAGCTCTTTTCACAGTCACTCTACATAGTAAAGAACCCGCCTGCCAATGCAGGAGACCTGGGTTCAGTCCCTGCATCAGGAAGATCCCCTGGAGAAGGAAATGGCAACCCACTCCAGTATTCTCACCCGGGAAATCCCATGGACAGTGGAGCCTGGTGGGCTACAGTCCATGGGGTTGCAAAGAGTTGGACATGACTTAGCATCTAAAACAACAATAATTTATTAGATAAGACCCACAATTCTGTATCTGCCTGAGAATGACTAATAAGACCTAACAGAATCTCAGTAAACACTTGTTTATAGTTGAGTAGGAGGACAAGAAGACCTCACTTTGACATCTGTTTCCTTTTGGTAAATATGTGCTGATCAATATCTAAACAGACATCTTTAAGAAAAACATGACAGTCTCTACCACTTGGTCATTCAGTCGTGTCCAACTCTTTGTGACCCCACAGACTGAGCCCTCGAGGCTCCTCTGTCCATGGGGATTATCCAGGCAAGAATACTGGAGTGGGTTGCCAAGCCCTCCTCCAGGGAATCTTCTCAACCCAGGGATCGAACCCAGTTCTCCTATATTGCAGGCAGATTCTTTACCATCTAAGTCACCAGGGAAGCCCAAGAATACTGGAGTGGGTAGCCTATCCCTTCTTCAGGGAATCTTCCCAACCCAGGAATTGAACCGGGGTCTCCTGCCTTGCAGGAGGATTCTTTACCAGCTGAGCTACCAGGGATGCCTGGTAAAATGCTGACTTGAAAATTAAATCTAAAGACCTACACACAGATTCCTGCATTGTCACATGGGACCCTGCACACCTTTTTAATATGGTCAAAAACGAGGTCTTCTGCCATAAAAATACTGCAATTTAAATAAAAATGTGGGAAGACAAAAAGCAAGTTACCACTAAATAAAAGTCAAAGTAAACATTTATTTTTATCTTCCCAGCAATAACAAAGACCAAAAAAAAAAAAAAATCCTTTGTATGTGTTTTAAAATATGATTCTTAAAGATATGTCAAGGATTTATTTGATCTCAGGATCAAATAGATGTTTTGATCTGCTGAAATCATGGACTTCTGTTATCATATATTATAACATTTGAAAAATATATCCTGCTTTGAAAATAAATCATAACAACAATTGTATGGTACACCAATTTACTAAACTAACTATGGTGGAAAAAGGAAAAGACTATACTATATACACAAAACTTGCAAATTACTTCCAAATCACTTCCAAATCATAGAAAAGTCATGCTTTTCCATTCACATTTTAAATTAGACATATAACTACATTATTACTTCAACCATATTTCTGAATAAATTTTCCTACTATAAAGCATATTAACAGTGACAGGCTTTATTTTCTTGGGCCCCAAATTCACTGCAGATGATGACTGCAGCCATGAAATTAAAAGATGCTTGCTCTTTGGAAGAAAAGCTATGATAAACCTAGATAGCATATTAAAAAGCAGAGACATTACTTTGCCGACAAAGGTTCATATAGTCAAAGCTATGGTTTTTCCAGCAGTCATGTATGGATGTGAGAGTCAGACCATAAAGAAGGCTGAGTGCCAAAGAACTGATGCTTTTGAACTGTGGTGTTGAAGAAACTCTTAAGAGTCCGTTGGAGAGCAAGAAGATAAAACCAGTTAATCCTAAAGGAAATCATTCCTGAACATTCATTGGAAGGACTAATGCTGAAGCTGAAACTCCAATACTTTGGCCACTTGATGCGAAGAACTGACTCATTGGAAAAGACCCTGGGAAAGCTGGGAAAGGTTGAAGGCAGGAGGAGAAGGGGACGACAGAGGACAAGATGGTTGGACGGCATCACAGGCTCAATGGACATGAGTTTGAGCAAGCTGTGGGAGATGGTAAAGGACAGGGATGCCTGGAGTGCTGCAGTTCATAGGGTTGCAAAGAGTCAGACACGACTGGGTGACTGAACAACAGAAGTATATTAACAAATGCTAACACTAAATTTCATACGGGGCCTATAATTATTACTATTTTGTGTGTCTTTGTTCATCTTTTCTGTGCAGCTGGAGTAATATTTTTAAAACAATCATCAGAATTTGTTATTCTCCTGGTAAATCCTTTTCAATAAATACCTGTAGCTGTTAGAACACGTCTGGGCACTCCATCATCGCCAAATAATCTGGTTCCAGTTTGTTTACAGCCTCTCTCTAA
Organism: Cervus canadensis; assembly: GCF_019320065.1. Lineage (NCBI taxonomy): Eukaryota > Metazoa > Chordata > Mammalia > Artiodactyla > Cervidae > Cervus > Cervus canadensis. The sequence goes on along the minus strand of NC_057403.1, from coordinate 1,749,859 downwards.
ACACACACTCACATCCCCCTACAAACTGCTCTGGTCACAATGGATGCCTTTCTGTTCTTCATATGCATCTGGTCTTTTTCTGTCACCTGGAGTTTGCACTTGCCATTTCTTCAAACTGCATTGTTTTTGAAAGGTGTTCACAAGTCTGCATGCAAGCATGCTAAGTTGCTTCAGTCATGTCCAACTCTATGTGACCCCATGGACAGCAGCCCATCAGGCTCCTCTGTCCATGGGATTCTCCAGGCAAGAACACTGGAGTGGGCTGCCATTTCCTTCTCCAATGCATGCATGCATGCTAAGCCGCTTCAGTCGTATCCAACTCTGTGCGACTCCATGGACAGCAGCCCACCAGGCTCCTCTGTCCACCGGATTCTCCAGGCAAGAATACTGGAGTGGGTTGCCATTTTCTCACAAGTCTAATTTGCTGTTATCTTTAATAACTCAGCATAAATGTCACTTCTAAGTTTCAGGAATGCAACTCAAAATGAATGACAATATGAATTCTCTAGGTCATCGTGTCAAACTTCAGCATGTTTGCTATGAGAAGCCATGCCTTTTCCCTGCCTTGCAACATGAAACAGCAAGGTGTAGTTTTTAGCTTTTTGTTTTACATTGGAGTACAGTTGATTGACAACATAGTGTTAGTTTCAAGTGTATAGCAAAGTGATTTAGTTATACATATATGTTTCTATTCTTTTTCAAATTATTTCCCCATTTAGGTTGTTATTACATAATATTGAGCAGAGTTCTCTGTACCATACACAGGGTCCTTGTTGGTTACCCATTTTAAATACAGCAGTGTACATGCCACTCCAAACTCCCTAATTATCCCTTTCCCCTCATGAACCATAAGTTCATTCTCTAGGCTTGTGAGTCTGCTTTTGTTTTGTAAAAAGTTCATTAGATTCTTCACATAAGTGATTCCATAAGATATTTCACTGTCTCTGACTTGCTTCACTCCGTATGACAATCTCTAGATCCATCCATGATGCTGCAAATGGCATTATGGCTTAATATCATCGAACAAACAACCCAATCAAAAAACTGACAAAGGACTTAAATAAACCTAAATTTCTCCAAAAGAAGCAAAGTGTAGTTTTGATGGCTGAGTTTTCCCACTTCACAGGTCAACTGGTTTCTAACCAGGTTTGAGCCATAGAAGGTAATGACAAAATTGAACAGCAAAGGAAAGAGATGGCACACATACTATTTCTGGACATGGACATGCCTGCTTGTGGCTCCAGCACCTTCAGACATGCCTACAAGACTTCAACTTCCCTTGAGTTCTTCTTTGGTGTGTCCTTAGTCACACCTTATTTCTGTAACAAAGCCTACTTTCCTCTGTCTCTCCCCAAACCCAATTTATTAACTGTTAAAGCAGCCCCATTTTTAACTTGTTGTGTGTTTTAAATTCTCCACCTTTGAAGGAGGTGAGCTTGTGTCCCAAGAATCTTTTATTCTGAAACTTCTAATTAATAATACTTTTATCTTGTTAAGTGCGTGCGTGGGTTTGCTCAGTCGTATCCAACTCTTAGTGACCCTATGGACTGTAGCCTGCCAGGCTCCTGTATCCATGGAATTTTCCAGGAAAGAATACTGAAGTTGGTTGCCATTTCCTCCTCCAGGGGATCTTCCCCAACCAGGGATCGAATCCACATCTCTTGTGTCTCCTGCATTGGCAGGTGGATTGTTTATCATTGTGCCACTTGGGTTAAGGCAGAGAAGTAAATGCATTGCATTTTCCACTGATGGCTTTTCAAAATATTTGAAGACCACAGCTGTGTAGCCAGAGTGCTCTTTCCTTCCAGCTGAACTGGTTCATTTCCTAAAAGAAAGGTTCTTCACAGGTTACCTCTAAGGGCTTTTCCGGTATTAAGAATCATGTGGTTAGAGCATCTTTGGCTTTTGTTCAAAATTGTGATTAAGAACTAGCTAAATGATGTCTTAATCCCTGTGGTTATCCTTAGGAAATAAAAACTTCCTTAGGAACAAATTGTGCACATGTTAAAAAACAAAAAAAGAAAGACCTTATTCCTGTAATGACCTTTTTGGGATATGTCCAAGTCTGGTGCATTTTTCAGTCTTCCTCTATCAAGGTTTGGATTTCAAATGTTGAGTCTTCATTCATTTGTTTTGATTGTTTGCTCCATGTCCTGACCCTAATTGTCTACTGAGACATTCGTAATGCAGTTATGACCTTTAGATTAATTTGCAAACATTTCCTTATCTTCTAGATTCTTGGCATCTGTGATACTAGACGCCAATATATTGACAGATACTACTGAATAAAATAAAGGCTTAATTTAAGAATTTAATTTAGTGGGAACAGTTAATATAAAAGCATAAAGTATGTTATAATTTTGTTATAGGAATATTGTTAACATGCAAAATAAGAAGGTGAAGAAGTCATTCGCTTTTGAAATTAATTTCGAGAGTGACAGGAGATACAGCTCAGTGTGGGCTGATGAGGGGAAACTGTCCTCCTTTTTCTTACTTTGCTTCTATATTTTGCTTTACTAAAATTACATTTGGTTTTCTGTCTTCTTTTGTTTCTTTGTTAAGGAAACTCACTGAGTGTCTTAAAATGGGTCCCATCACCTCTGGAACATTTTCACCCTAGGCAACCCACCAGCTTAAATGTTACCAATACTCTGAAAGTTGGTATTTTAACACATTTCAAATATTCCACCCTTTATGTTATTTCATTAAGCTCCTCTTTGGTCATTTCAATAGCAGAAATTGTCATCCCTGACTGCCTGTTCCCCCATCATTCACCTTTCTGGTAAAACTCTGTTTCTTCCATAATCCCACTTGCTATCTTGTCATTCCAATATTTCTTTTCAATGTGCATACTCAAAACTGGTGTAGAAATCATGGGTTTGGCATTCTAAAAAATGCCTTTGATATTGTTGAACTTTCTGTTTATCAGTGTAAAAGTACTTTGCACACACATACACACACAGACCTGCATTTAATTTAGAAACCAGTATTCAGCACAAGGTTTCTAAATTTCCCTTATTTATTCCCCAGAGAGACTGGCGAACAGTTTAAACCTACTAGTCAAAAAAGTGAGTTGGCTGTAAGACATGCTGGCCTTGAGATGAAATGCTGCAAGAACAAGTAGTAATCATACCATTTCTTTCCTTTACACATTATGAACTTAGGGCTAGTCTCCTTTCTGTACTTTGATTGGTTGAGTGTATTTAAGATGTCCAATGAAAATCTAGGTAAATTACCTAATGTTTACTGAGCTTATTCTGTGCAGAGATAAATAAGAAACAATTTAGTTTGACCTACCCTCCTCAACTCCCAGATGATATTTGAACCCTTCATCAGTTTATCTTCCAAAGTACCTAAATTTTGAGAATGGGACAAGCACAGCATTTTGCATATACATGGATTTTTTATAGGTGTGCAATCAAGTGAGTCTATATATTCATACATTATCACTGTTCATTGTCAGGAAAGTAGATGGATTGGAGGGAATCATCTCAGTGATGCTACTTTTGGTTCTGAGGGTCCTGACTAATTCTTGAAATCAGTGCAGAAAATACTTGTCATAAATCTTGAAGGCATTCAGCGCAAACACTGTGTTACTGTAGATCTTTGAAGAGACAGAAGTGGCCCCACTCTGGGGAGAAAGCTGGTATAAGGTAGCAAAGACTAGGGACTTGTGTGCATTTTTTTGCAACTAGGGGAACTAATTCACCTCACCACCCCTTAGTGTCTTATGTGGTCTTATTATTTTTCCTTCCGCTCACCGTAAATCTTTGCTTCTCTCATGACCTTTACTAGAAACTCAATTCAGGAGATTATAGAATGTCCAGGAAGTCAACTATTTTTATGACAGCCAGAAATGGTGGCATTTAATGATATATTTTATAGACCACCCCAGCCCATTTATTTGGCTTTGCAACTTAAGAAACTGAGGCTCAACACCTACAAAACTCTTCCAATTTTATACTGCTTGCAAGTTGCATAGTGAGGGCCAAGAACTACTTTTCTACCCCATATGGATACATTCATAAACTAAAGTGGAGGCAATAGAGGAAAAGCCTAAGTTGATTTTGTCATCCCTTAGACAAAGTCTGGGTATAAAAATAAACATAACTTTTTGTTTTCAAAAATGTCAAAGTGAACTATTTCTACTGTGTCTTTTTCTTTTAATAACACAATTTTTTTTTTACCATGCCAGAGCAAGATATAATAAAGCAGGCTCTACTTCTATAGTAAAGCACAACAAAGAAGTGGATCATGAATATAAATGTTAACATCAAACATACCCACTGAAAAGTAATAACACTACAACAAGATAAGGCAATTTACATGAGTATTTCATAAAGATTTTTCTCCTGAGATTTTTATAGATCTCGCTTTCTCCTAAGCCCTGAATTTTTTTCTTTAATTTAAAGGAAACTGTAGTGATTAGTTACATTGCCATTGAGAACCAGATAAATATTTATGGAGAAAGAATGTCTATGTATATCTATATAGCAATAATGTGCAGGGAGAGCAACAGATATTCAGAACCAGAATCTCGTCTCTGCAGGGTGCATCTATTGCATCAGGAACCTATTGTCATTCTTTTGTAATGTGGGCACATGAGCTGCATTAACATTTGGCTCTGATTTGGAGCTTTTGTATTTCAAGGGGCTCAAAAAAATCCACCTGAATGCTGTCTGCTTTCATGAGCAAGAATACCTGTGGTCTCATTTGCTCAGACAGATAAAACCACAGAACATATATAGCCAGACTATAAAGAATCTGCCTGCAATGCAAGAGACCTGAGTTCTAGCCCTGGGTCAGGAAGATTCCCTAGAGAAGGGAATGGATACCTACTCCAGTAATCTTGCCTAGAGAATTCCGTGGAAGAGGAGCCTGGAGGGTTACAGTTCATAGGTCTCAAAAAAGTCAGACACAACTAATACACACATAGTAAGATGTAGACTTGGATACACCAGTGTTGATCCCAAAAAGAATTCTCAGTTTCTTGTAAAACCCCCATGACAGAGTGCATCTTTTCCTCTTGCTCACTACTTAGGTGCTTTTTATTTTACACGAGTGTTAGTCATTCAGCCATGTCCAACTCTTTGTGACCCACTGAGCTGGAGCCCCCAGACACCTCTGTCCATGGAATTCTCTAGGCAAAATTGCTGGAGTGGGTAGCCATTCCCTTCTCCAGGGGATTTTCTCAACCCAGGGATCCAACACAAGTCTCCTGCATCGCAGGCAGATCCTTTACTGCCTGAGCCACTAAGGAAGCCCTGCTCTCCGTTTGCTGCTACACAATCACAGGTGCTTTAAGTATCTACTTCCATGGCCAACTTGTCTCTTGATATCTTTTGACTTCACCCCACTCCTGTCCTAGAAACTGTCCCATCCACTTGGAGCTAAGAAACAACTGGGAGATGAGGGATAATCTTATATGATGTTTCTACACATCTATTAGCAGTTTTTGTCTTCAATTATCTTTTCTATGCTATTTGTATAGTAGACAACCTTGGAAAATAAAGGTGCTACCAGAACAGAAGGGAGATTTGAATCCTAACTAATACAATCAAGATGTCTCCCTCTAGGTCAAAAGTTGACAGATTTAGAAGCAAGCCCCTTTACAAGACCAGGACTTTCTAAAATTTTGGTTTCTTTGACTGTATACAAGTCCACTGTATCTACTACCCAAACCACTCCACGTGACCCCCACAGGATTTGTGGGAAAAGGGGACCTGATATAAACATGAAGCTCATGCAGCCAGCTGTGTTGTGAGTAATAAAGGTCTTTATCTCTGATCCAAGAGTCCTGTGTCTTCTGCCAGCATCTATAAAACTGGTCAGATCATTTGCTAGCTTCCAAGTAGGGGAAATCACAGAACCAGCACGCAAATGTATCCCCATTGGTCATGAGCATTATCCAGGATATTGCTCGACTCCAAAGGGATTTTTTTAATAAAGAACTAGTAAGAGTTGGTACATCTTCTCTGTCATACAACAGGAGAAGCAAAGGGTTTTGGGTGGCCAGAGTCCTTTAGTATCTACCCTCCACCACACATCACACTCTCAGGTGCACTGTATATTGACATGCTGAGGTCTATATTTTGGATTTAAAGCTGAACGTTGACTCTTTTTGCCTCCCCTGGCTTCAAATCTAGTGCACAAGAGCATATTCTTATCACAAGCAATGAAATCTGCAGTGGTGCAGAGAGGAGAAGAAATCTGAGTGGAAAGTGTACTGGAAGGAAGACCGTTTCTGAGCATCAGAAAATGAAGCAGGTGTTTGACAGTCAGGTGTTTGAGGGAATTCTAGGCAGAGGAATCAGCGCAAGGCAAGTAAGTCCAAGAGGCTTGAAAACCAAAAGGTGAGATTTTCATGCATATCAGAATTGAGAAATGAAGTTCTTCACAAAACCCTTGAAGGTAAGGATGGCAGAAGCCCCTCAGATCATAGTCAAAGGTTTTCAACTCTGTTTCATAGAATTCTGGGTTCTTTAAGAGGAAAGGAGGGTAGGAGGCTAGTTTCCAGAACCTTCCCAAATTAATTTCAGTAGAAATGTTTCTGTGCCAGCTATAGTCAGGCCCCTTTGAGAAAACAGAGGTGCAAAGAGAGAGACTGATATCTTTCTGAAGACTGCATAGCCAGTAAGTGGCAGAGCAAGTTTTTAAACTGGCTGTTACGGACAGAATTGTGACTTCACTCCCTCCCTAAATCTGTATGTTAAAGGTCTAACCCCCAATGTGACTAAAACACTGGGGCTTCCACATCTATGCTCACAGCTTTTCTCTACACCAAACTGCCTTTCCTGATGATTGCCAAGATGTCTTCAAATATAAAGACATTGTAATCCATCAAAAAGTCACTGATGTCTGCATTTGTGTTTTGCAGGGAAAAGGATACAAGTAACCCATGGACCTTTTTTGCAGGTTATTTTCTTTATTTACTGCTGGTAATGAAATGATAAAAGTGCTCAAAGCACTTTTTAGTTGGTTATGAAGAGAAATCAATACTGCTTTGTGTTTCAAAAAGGAAAGGCATGCAAGGACGCTGAGGTATTAAACACAAGTGGATTGAATAGTTATTTGTGAGGGGTTGCTAACAATTGAATTACTATTTTAATGTCATAACATGGCAGCACTCAAGATTACCTTTCACATCTAATCATACCATTTACATGGAAGTGGGAAAATGCTTCTGAAGTGGCCAAATGCTATTCACTGAATGGATCACAATCATACTAGAAATTGCTCCAAAGGAAAAATAATCAAATTCCTTGCCAAGCCCTGGGGAAAGGTTACTGTCTCTTAATTTAAACACATACACACACATGCACACACACGTACACATAAAGCACTTTTTTAAAAAGGCATCATGGCAAAAAAAAAAAACAAACATGGATTGGGCACTAGTTCTCGGCTTCAGTTTTGACTTCAACACTTGAGTGTTACCTGTCTTTTGTCACTGGTAATACTGGAGTTATATTCATAAAAATCACATATAGAAGAACACTGTGCCCCCAATGTTTATATGGAGTTTTATGCCATTACATCCTTACAAAACCCTTTGTATTAGGCGCTATTTTCATTGTCCTCATTTTACAGGTGAGAGTGTTGAGACAAAAAGAGTATTTATGTCTACAGTTGGGAAGTGGCAGAAAAAGAATTCAAGAATAAGTCATTCTATGAAAAGGCAAAATGCTGTTGTCATCAAGAATACTATGTACCTCAAAGAAACTTCATGAGAGTCGGAATACATCTCTAATGGGGCACCTGTCTCCTTGCCTAGGCCCTGGGCTACTTCTGTAGCCACATTCACCACTCCCAAGCCCCCCTCTCACTCTTCTAATTGTATCAAATGTACATTCATAAAATACACTAGGCTTTTTTTAATGTCTTTTTGCCTTTGATTGTCTTAGAATGACTTTCTATTTGTTCAACTCTTCTACTACACATAGCTCATGTGTTTACATTCTCCAGGATTCCTTTGCAAACTCCTTCAAGGAGTCTGCTCTTTCTCCTTCACTCCCAATAACATTCTGTTGAATCTCTCCTAAGGGGATGTGCATTGTGATGTGATTACTCATTTGCCTTTTCTGCTCAAATGTAAACTGTTGGAAGGTTCTTTCTTTCAATATGCCTGGCATCTAAATACAAAAATGTCTGTATATTTTTACATGTATTCTTATATTTATGTTTGAATATTTGTACATCAGCAAATATATGAAATTAAGATGCTCCAGAATTGCTGAGACTTAATAATAGTGAACACGTATATACTGGGCACTTGCTGTCTGCCAGGTATCGTTGCGAGCATTTTGTGGATAATGACTCAAGTGATCCTCCCATAACCCAGTGGAGCTGGTACCACTAACAAGCCTATTTTCTAGATGAGGGCATTGAAGCACCAAAAAGTTCACATATTTTGGCCAAGTGGACACAGTTCTAAAGTGCAGAATCTGAGCTTTACACTTAAAAATATGACTCCACATCCCACATTATCAATCACTGTTTTACTGAAAAACCAAGACCCAAATATGACAGAACAAGGTAGAGTTCAGGGTTCCTGTGAGGCTAAAGTGCTATGTACATCAAACAGAAGTATTACAAAACTCTTGTCTACATAAAATAACCCCTTCTTTTTTCTTTAAAGACTGAGTATTTGTAGTTGTGTCTAGCAACAGCCCTCTAGCATTAACCGCTACAAAAATAAGCACATATCCTTTTAGAGTACTAATTTTAAGACGTTGACACTCATATCAAGTCTTTAAAAATGCACAATTCTAATAAGCACTCATGGAATGAGTAGCCTGGAGCACCTGCCATGTGAGTGATTCTCTCAGAACTCAATGGTGAGCTATGTTTTTTAGGATAGAGGAACCTCTCTTGAAAAGGCATACTGAGAAAGACACAGTCACCCTCTCAATAAGGTTATCATCCATCTTTTTTCAGATGAAAGGACAAACCAACTTAGACCATGATCTAATGTGATAAGACAGCTATTTAATTTATTGCATGATCTTGTGTCAATCTGATCCTGTTTCCAGATCTATATCAAGAGGGGATTAGACTAGTTGATTCTCCTCCCAAAGTCTTGAGTGACTAACATTTGGATGCAATTCAAGGTCTTTGTTATGAGTACAAAATTTATTTGGAAAAAGACAGCCTGTGGTTTGGATCTTAAATTAAATACAAACACTGCCAGTTTCTCAGTGCCATCCGAAGTGTGGCACTGAGAAACTCGCAACACCACGTTCAGTCTCAGCTTTCGCACCTTTGGCACGGGGGTACCAGCAGTGCCTACCCGACAGTGGGGGAGTAAATGACAAAACAGACGCGACGGCCTTAACCCGACACTAAGTACCAACTGCATTATCTCACTTAATTCTGCCTATAAATCCATAATGGGCTAGGGCTATTGTGACCCTCACTTTACAGATACAGAGAATAAGTAAAACGAGACAGGAGGAATTTTCCCTTTAGCAGACCAGAAGTGCTACTTTATTTAGTCAAATTATATTGCACCCATATTTGCTCTGTCCCGAGAGTTTAGAACTTCTACTATCCTGTAACATTTCTGACTGTACTGACTGGTGATTAGACAGATGCAATATACAGTCATAGCCATGTTTGAAAAAGGCCAGTGCCCCCAGATATGTAACCCATTAATTTCTAAAAATAATAATTATATTCTTACTGGGCACCCACTATGTATACTAGCTACACAGCTAGTAAGTGGTGGAAGCTTGGATTTAAACTTAGTCATGCAAACTTAGCCAAAATGTCTCCCTGCTTCTTCTCATACTCCATTATCTATGTCCCCAAACCTGAAGGAGCTGACTGGAGGCACATATTTCCCAATATCAATCACCTTCTGATTAACCTCAAGTTAAAAATTTTAAAGATGAATATCCTTTGTCGACTAATCAGTAACTCTTTATGATGCTTTATTCTGTGTGAAAAATTTTGTTTAAACAGTAACGTTGAGGTAAATAACCCACAGCACCCACCCAAAAAAAAAAAAGTGAATTTGCAGAAATCTTTGTTTTTGACACTCACTGCATTTACACAGTATTTTTTAAGTTAGTATCTATGTGATAAACCTTTTTCCTTTTCCTCCCAATCTCTACAGAAGGAAGAAATACTTTAGATCAAGAAGAGATTTCTTTACTAGAAAAATTCTGGACAGTAAATGTCATTTGTTAAGTAAAAGGAGGAGGAAAAAAAGCCTAAAATATGTAGGATTAGTGAATACAGAAAGTAAGGAGGGTAAGGAGATGCAAGACCTTGAAAGTAGGATTTGAATTACTGTGTCTTCAGTCCAGCCTGTTCTCAGACATTGTCAATATTATTTCAGTCCCCAATGTAGTTTCACCTAGAGCTAGACATCCCGGAGTGTGAAATCACGTGGGCCTTAGAAAGCATTACTACAAACAAAGTTAGTGGAGGTGATGGAATTCCAGTTGAGCTACTTCAAATCCTAAAGATGCTGCTGTTAAAGTGTTGCACTCAATATTACAGCAAATTTGGAAAACTCAGCAGTGGCCACAAGACTGGAAAAGGACAGTTTTTATCCCAAGCCCAAAGAAGGGCAATGTCAAAGAATCTTCAAACTACTGTACAAATCTTCTCTTTCACATGCTAGTAAGTTTATGGGTGAAATCCTTCAAGCTAGGCTTCAGCATTATAAGAAGTGGGAACTTCCAGAGGTACAAGCTGGGTTTAAAAAAGGCAGAGGAACAACCAGTGATAAAATTGTCAACATTTGTTGCATCATGGAGAAGCAAGGGAATTTTAGAAAAAAAAATCTACTTCTGCTTCATTGACTGTGCTAAAGCCTTTGACTGGGTGAACCACAACAAACTGTGGCAAATTCTTAAGAGATGGGAGTACCATACCACCTTATCAGCCTCCTGAGAAACCTGTATGGAGGTCAAGAAGCAACAGTTAGAACAGTACATAGATCAACAGACTGGTTCCAAACTGGGAAAGAAGTACAACAAGGCTATATGCTGTCACCCTGCTTATTTAACTTCTATGCAGAGTATATTATGTGAAATGTTGGGCAATATGAATCACAAGCTGAAATCAGGGAGCTGATTGCAGGAAGAAATATCAACAACTTTATATAAGATGAATACTACTCTACTAGCAGAAGGTAAAGAGGAACTAAAGAGCCTCTTAATGAGGGTGAAAGAAAAGTGTGAAAAAGCAGGCTTATAAATCAACATTCAAAAAAGCAAGATCATGGCATCTGCTCCCATCACTTGATGACAAGTAGAAAAGGAAAAACTGGAAGCAGTCACAGATTTATTTTCTTGGGCTCAAAAAATCACTGTGGATGGTGAGTGCAGCCATGCAATTAAAAGACACTTGCTCCTTGGAAGAGAAGCTATGACAAACATAGAAAGCATATTAAAAAACAGAGACATCACTTTGCCACCTAAGATCCATATAGTCAAAGCTAAGGTTTTTCCAGTGGTCATGTACAGGTGTGTTAGCTGGACCATAAAGAAAGCAGAGTGCCAAAGAATTGATGCTTTTGAATTGTGGTGCTGGAGAAGACTCTTGAGAGTCCCTTGGACAGCAAGAAGATCAAACCAGTCAATCCTAAAGGAAATCATCCCTGAATATTCATTGGAAGGACTGAAGCTGAAGCTGAAGCTCCAATACTATGGCCACCTGATGCAAAGAATCAACTCATTGGAAAAGACCCAGATGATGGGAAAGATTGAAGGCAGAAGGAGAAGGGGGTGACAGAGGATGAGATGGTTGGATATTATTCAAATGCATTACTTTTATTATGCATTTTATTATTATGACATCAGCTCCACCTCAGATCATCAGGCATTAGATTCCAGAGTTTGGGGACCCCTACTTTAAGGGACATGGATTTACAATATAAATAAATAAATAAAAATCAGTTCTTTAAACACCCAGGGTAAGTAGTATAGAAACATTTTAGTGAGAATATTGTGCTCTTACTTATTTAGTGTAGCTGACTGGGTAAGGTATGTGTGGAATGCTTTTAAAAATATAAAACTCCTCAAAATTATTTATAAGCTCTTAACTTATGCTGCTTTGTACAGAGTGTTAAAAAATATGATCTTGATAAAATTCATCATTCACCCTGCCTATGTTTCTAGAAATCATAACAGTGAAGTCTCAACTGAATAAGTATCCAACTAAGAAAATAATCAGAGTTCATTCCTGGGGCCTCATAATGAATGCCTCTAGTTGCAACTCAGGATCCTCCAGGGTCAACAGAGCTTTCTCATACAAGTGGTGTTACCATCATATCCCTTGACCACAGGATGGCCATTCCTCCATCATCTCCTGCTTGGCAAACTCTTAATCATTCAAAAGTCACTTTAAATGTCATTTTTCCTGTAAAGAATTTCTTGATTTTCCAAGGCTTAACTGTAACATAGCACTTAGCTCTGTAAGTGCAACGATTCATATTTTCCCACTAAACTGTGACCATATCAATTTTAAGTACAGACTCTTACACATTAATGTGTTTCCCAAAATTGGGAGAGTCGAATATTGATACATGGCAGGGACTTTAAATGCTGTTAAAATGCCTAAATTCATGCGTGGAAATTCTTCTGATATTCAGCCAGAGTTCCAACATTCACGGCTAATAGCATTTCTGAGTGGTCGCTGAGTGTGCATATATACTGATGGCTCACTACTGTGAACAGAACCTTTACCTCTGTCTTGTGAGATGTGTAGAATTGTTGTTAATATATCTACCTTTCTTGACTTAGACCTGCAGAATTCAGAATTGCTACTAATGTGGCTATGACAATATAGTTACACTAGTACTTACATTTACTAATCTTCATTGTGTAATGTTATTTTGTCAGATGTACCACTTTGCAGATTTGTTTCCTTTAAAGAGTCATTGGGGGGAGGAGCTATGATGGCGGAGGAGTAGGATGGGGAGACCACTTTCTCCCCTACAAATTCATCAAAAGAGCATTTGAACGCTGAGCAAACTGCCCAAAACAACTTCTGATCGCTAGCAGAGGACATCAGGTGCCCAGAAAAGCAGCCCATTGTCTTTGAAAGGAGGTAGGACAAAAGATAAAAGATAAAAAGAGAGATAAAAGAGCTAGGGACGGAGACCCGTCCCAGGAAGGGAGTCCTAATAGAGGAAGTTTCCAAACACCAGGAAACCCTCTCACGGGCAGGTCTAGGGGAAGTTTTCTAATCTCGGAGGGCAACTTAACTGGGAGGAAAAATAAATAAAACCCACAGATTACATGCCTTAAAGCAACTCCCAGCAGAAAAGTATCCCAACTCTCGCATCCGCCACCAGCAAATGGGGGCTGGACGGAGAGGAGTGGGCGGCATTGCTTAGGAACAAAAGAAAGACTGAGCAATTCCAGAGAAGAGCTAGCCAGAGGCTGACCAGCCCAGCCCCCACCGGAGGCAGGAGGCAGGGGGGAGGGGAAAGGGGCAAACTCGGCCCCAGAGATGGCATCCCCTACCACACTGCAAACAGGTTCCCAGTTTCTAACCAAAGACTTCCTGAGATTCTGGATGGTTGACATCCGCCGGGAGTGTCGCGGCTAGAGACCAGCTCCCCAGAACAGACACAAGGCGCACCCGAGCAGCGCTCTAGGAAACTGAGGCTGGGCCCTCGGAGGAGAGAAGGCACACCACACCCGGGGAGAGTGTGCCCGTCAAGCTCCTGGCTGCTGAGCTGCTCGGATGGGGAAGGCACAAAACGCAGGCCCAACCGAGTCTGCGCTTTTGTGGAATACCCGAAAACTGGAACCGCACGCAACTCAGGGCCCGCTCCCTATAGAGCAGCCTGGAGCCTGAGCAGTGTAGACTGGGAAAGCACACACCTGTGAGCGGGGCAAACCCAGTGTGGCCGGAACACTGCGAGTGCTGCCCACACAGGCCAGTGATATTTGTCTGCAGTGCCCCTCCCTCCCCACAGCACGACTGAACAAGTGAACCTAAACAAGAGACCACCTCCGCCTGCTTGTGTCAGGGTGGAAATTAGACACTGAAGAGACCTGCAAACAGAAGCCAAATAAACAAAGGGAACCATTTCAGAAGTGACCGGTGCAACAGATTAAAATCCCTATAGTTAACACCAACTACACCGGAAGGGGCCTATAGATATCGAGAAGTGTAAGCTGGAACAAGGAGCTATCTGAAACTGAACCGAACCCACACTGCCTGCAAGAGCTCCAGAGGAATTCCTAGATGTATTTTTACTATTTTTTTTAATCTAAAAAAATTTTTTTTTCTTCTTTTTTAAAATTTTTTGTTCTTTTATTTTCTTTTAAAATTCACTATTACTCCTCTATTACTCCTTAATTTTCATTTTCATATATTTTTACTGTTTTTTAATTTAAAAAATTTTTTTTCTTTTATTTTCTTTTAAAGTCCTCTATTACTCCTCTATCACTCCTTAATTTTCATTTTCACTTCACTATAACCTTGCAAAAAAAAAAAAAAACCCTATTTTTAAAGCAAACTTCATATATATTTCTTAAATTTTTTGTGTTATTGTTTTTAATATTGTATTTTTAACAGTCTAACCTCTACTGTAGATTTTTAATCTTTGTTTTTCAGTATTTGATATCAATTTTGGACATTTAAGAATCCAATATTCAGTACCTATTTTTACTCAGGAGTGTGATGATTACTATTTCCCCCTTTGACTCGCCTTTTTCTCCCCCAGATCACCTCATTTCCTCCCTCCCCCTTCTCCTCCCAATCCAATTCTGTGAATCTCTGTGGGTGTTCTGGGCTATGGAGAACACTTACGGAACAGAGTACTGTGTAGATCTGTCTCTCTCCTCTTGAGTCCCCCTTTTTCTCCTCCTGCTCATCTCTATCTCCTTCCTCCCACTCCTCTTCTTCATGTAACTCTGTGAACCTCTCTGGGTGTCCCTCATGGTGGAGAATCCTTTCACCATTAACCTAGAAGTTTTATCATCAGTGCTGTATGGATGGAGAAGCCTTGAGGCTACTGGAAGAATAAGACTGAAATCCAGAGGCAAGAGGCTTAAGTCCAAAACCTGAGAACACCAGAGAACTCCTGACTACAGGGAACATTAAGTAATAAGAGATCATCCAAAAGCCTCCATACCTACACTGAAACCAACCACCACCCAAGAGCCAATAAGTTCCAGAGCAACACATACCACGCAAATTCTCCAGCAATATAGGAACATAGCCCTGAGCGTCAACATACAGGCTGCCCAGAGTCACACCTAACACATAGACCCATCTCAAAACTCATTACTGGGCACTCCATTGCACTCCAGAGAGAAGAAATCCAGTTCCACACACCAGAACACCGACGCAAGCTTCCCTAACTAGGAAACCCTGACAAACCAATCGTCCAACCCCACCCACTGGGAGAAACCTCCACAATAAAAAGGAACCACAGACCACCAGAATACAGAAAGGCCACTCCAAACACAGCAATCTAAACAAGATGAAAAGGCAGAGAAATACCCAACAGGTAAAGGAATATGAAAAATGCCCACCATGCCAAACAAAAGACGAGGAGATAAGGAATCTACCTGAAAAAGAATTTAGAATAATGATAATAAAAATGATCCAAAATCTTGAAAACAAAATGGAGTTACAGATAAATAACCTGGAGACAAGGATTGAGAAGATGCAAGAAATGTTTAACAAGGACCTAGAAGAAATAAAAAAAGAGTCAATTAAAAATGAATAATGCAACAATGAGAACAAAACACTCTGGAGGGAACCAACAGTAGAATAACGGAGGCAAAAGATAGGATAAGTGAGATAGAAGACATAACGGTGGAAATAAATGAAGCAGAGAGGAAAAAAGAAAAAAGAATCAAAAGAAATTAGGATAACCTCAGGGACCTCCTGGATAATGTGAAAAGCCCCAACACTCGAATCATAGGAGTCCCAGAAGAAGAAGACAAAAAGAAAGGCCATGAGAAAATACTCAAGGAGATAATAGCTGAAAACTTCCCCAAAATGGGGAAGGAAATAGCCACCCAAGTCCAAGAAACCCAGAGAGTCCTAAACAGGATAAACCCAAGGTGAAACACCCCAAGACACATATTAATCAAAAATCAAACACAAAGAACAAATATTAAAAGCAGCAAGGGAGAAACAACACATAACACACAAGGGGATTCCCATAAGGATAACAGCTGATCTATCAATAGAAACTCTTCAGGTCATACTTAAAGTATGGCAGGACATACTTAAAGTAATGAAAGAGAATAACCTACAACCAAGATTACTGTACCCAGCAAGGATCTCATTCAGATATGAAGGAGAATTCAAAAGCTTTACAGACAAGCAAAAGCTGAGACAATTCAGCACCACCAAACCAGCTCTTCAACAAATGCTAAAGGATCTTCTCTAGACAGGAAACACAGAAAGGTTGTATAAACGTGAACCCAAAACAACAAAGTAAATGGCAACGGGACCATACCTATTAATAATTACCTTAAATGTAAATGGGTTGAATGCCCCAACCAAAAGACAAAGACTGGCTGAATGGATACAAAAGCAAAACCCCTCTATATGCTGTCTACAAGAGACCCACCTCAAAGCAAGGGATACATACAGAGTGAAAGTAAGGGCTGGAAAAAATATTTCACGCAAACGGAGACCAAAAGAAAGCAGGAGTTGCAACAATCCTATCAGATAAAATAGACTTTCAAATAAAGGCTGTGAAAAGAGACACTACATAATGATCAAAGGATCAATCCAAGAAGAAGATATAACAAATATAAATATATATGCACCCAACATAGGAGCACCGCAATATGTAAGGCAAAAGCTAATGAGTATGAAAGGGGAAATTAACAATAACACAATAATAGTGGGAGATTTTAATACCCCACTCACAACTATGGATATATCAACTAAACAGAAAATTAACAAGGAAACACAAACTTTAAATGACACAATGGACAAGCTAGACCTAATTGATATCTATAGGACATTTCACCCCAAAACAATCAACTTCACCTTTTTCTCAAGTGCACACAGAACCTTCTTCAGAATAGAGCACATCCTGGGCCATAAATCTAGCCTTGGTAAATTAAAAAAAAATTGAAATCATTCCAGTCATCTTTTTTGACCACAATGCAGTAAGACTAGATCTCAATTGCAGGGAAAAAAACTATTAAAAATTCAAACGTATGGAGGCTAAATAACATGCTTCTGAATAACCAACAAATCATAGGAGAAACCAAAATATGCATAGAAATGAATGAAAATGAAAACACAACAACCCAAAACCTATGGGACACTGTAAAAGCAGTGCTAAGGGGAAGGTTCATAGCAATACAGGCTTATCTCAAGAAACAAGAAAAAAGTCAAATAAATAACCTAACTCTACACCTAAAGCAACTAGAGGAGGAAGAAATGAAGAACCCCAGGGTTAGTAGAAGGAAAGAAATCTTAAAAATGAGGGCAGAAATAAATGCAAAAGAAACTAAAGAGACCACAGCAAAAATCAACAAAGCCAAAAGTTGGTTTTTTGAAAAGATAAACAAAATTGACAAACCATTAGCAAGACTCATTAAAAGACAAAGGGAGAAGAACCAAATCAACAAAATTAAAAATGATAATGGAGCGATTACAACAGACAACACTGAAATACAAAGGATCATAAGAGACTACTACCAGCAGCTCTATGCCAATAAAATGGACAACTTGAAAGAAATGGACAAATTCCTAGAAAAGTATAACTTTCCAAAACTGAACCAGGAAGAAATAGAAGATCTTAACAGACCCATCACAAGCAAGGAAATCAAAACTGCAATCAGAAATCTTCCAGCAAACAAAAGCCCAGGACCAGATGGCTTCACAGCTGAATTCTACCAAAAATTTAGAGAAGAGCTAACACCTATCTTACTCAAACTC